>NW_020175221.1:312599-432536 GCF_003031525.2 Neophocaena asiaeorientalis asiaeorientalis | reverse complement strand
GCAGGCTCAGCGGCCATGGCTCACGGGCCCAGCCGCTCCGCGGCATGTGGGATCCTGCCAGACCAGGGCACGAACCCATGTCCCTGCATCGGCAGGCGGACTCTCAACCAGTACGCCACTAGGGAAGCCCTCTGACTTACTTCTTAATGTTCTATTCACGTCAACAGATTCGACGAGGCTCGCCTCCATTGGGGATGACAATCTTCCTTACTCAGTCTCCTGATTCAAATGCTAATCTCACCCAGAAACACCCTCATACACACTTGGAACAACGTTGAACTATCTGGCTCCTGTGGGTCAGTCAAGTTGACATACAATTAACCATGACAAACCTTTTATCTAGAGGTATGTAAGGAAATAACCAAGATACACTCTAATCCTACCATTTTTACAACATAATTTTGCAGTTTTGAATGAATGAAAGTTTTGTAGTCTTTATTATTAGTGCACCAGAACACACTAAAATGTCCGTATGCCATCACCATCAGCGAAGTAAAATACAACAATCCAGCCAACTAACATTTTATAGCTGTGATATCCACAGGAGGTGGTATTTAATGACTCAGTGAACCTGCCAGGAAATAAGAGATGTTTAAAATTATAAAGGGTTGTTATTGATTAGATTGATTGTCAGACTATTTAGCAAGGTAGACCACTAGTTTATAATATTCAAATTGAGGATATTTATATATTAATGAACAACATAGCAAAAAGCAGTGATTTCCTTTACTGGAAAGAATCGAGACCTTTTAAAATTAAGCTTTTTGGGGCTTCCCTGGTGGCGCAGTGGTTGAGAGTCCGCCTGCCGGTGCAGGGGACACGGGACGATCCCACATGCTGCGGAGCGGCTGGGCCCGTGAGCCATGGCCGCTGAGCCTGCGCGTTCGGAGCCTGTGCTCTGCAACGGGAGAGGCCACAACAGTGAGAGGCCCGTGTACCAAAAAATAAATAAATAATAAATAAATAAATAAAATTAAGCTTTTATGACTCAGTTATGTTCAAATATGTACATTCCCATTCAAAGCAGCACCTCTGGAGAAAAACGTACTGAACAATGCTGCTGTTGTTCAGAAGAGGTTCATATACCACACAAGGAAATACTTCTAGCTATTTAATTATTTTCTCCCACCTCTAAAACCAGCAGAATTTTTCCATGTAATTTCTTTTCTTACTTGTCTTGGTGCTAGTGACCTTTGGCCATTACTTGGTAGAAGGTTCACCCTTACTTAGGATATCAAAATAATGAACCACAGCTTTGAAGGTAAACCAAGAGGAGTTCCAAGACAGGACTAAGCAGTAGCAGCACTACTGAACTATATATATGTGCAGCCCCATAACGCTAACTTGAAGGCAGGTGGCGGGAAAGAAAGGAAATGGGGATGAGAATCTGAAAATGTTATTTTCAGCTATGCTGCTGACTTCCTGGCAGAATGGATGCTCCTTCTTTCCCTCCTCTCCTTCTCCTCCTTCTCATTGTTTGACACCTGTGTGGTTCCAGCTGAATTAATTCAACTCTACCTCCAAGAGTGTGTTCCGAAGGACTCAAAGGCAGGTAATTCTAATTTCTCTTGTCAGAGTTCTTGTTTTTTTTGTTTTTTTTTAAGAAGATGTTGGGGGTAGGAGTTTATTAATTTATTTATTTTTGCTATGTTCGGTCTTCGTTTCTATGTGAGGGCTTTCTCTAGTTGTGGCAAACGGGGGTCACTCTTCATCGCGGTGCGCGGGCCTCTCACTATCGCGGCCTCTCTTGATGCAGAGCACAAGCTCCAGATGCGCAGGCTCAGTAGTTGTGGCTCACAGGCCTAGTTGCTCCGCGGCATGTGGGATCCTCCCAGGCCAGGGCTCGAAGACCATGTCCCCTGCATTAGCAGGCATATTCTCAACCACTGCGCCACCAGGGAAGCCCCAGAGTTCTTGTTGAAGCGATTGATAGTTAACCAGTTACCACGCCTAAGATAACAGGTACAGAGTTTTTGGTTGTTATTTTGTTTTACCAGATTTATTCCATCAGACTAAAGAGAAGGACTTTTACTCTATACTTAGGGGAAAGATAGGACGAAACACATTGCCCAGATTGGGACTGGCAGCTTTGTTGTGTAAGGATAAATACAAAATAAAAATAAGAAGCCTAAATTTTCCTGTTGAAAATAAGAGAAGTGACTTTTCTCCTTATTTTCCTGGAGCATTTACCTTAGGAAACTTGTAAGTTCTTTCTCTGCCTGTTTGAAAGTATGTAAATCCTTTTAAAAGCCAAATAAGACTTAGGCCGGCTTTGTGACCCCAGAATGTCTTTTTCAAGTACATGAGAGCCATCTCTTTGATGGCTATCTCTCAATTTCTGTGTGAAGGTAGGAGCCTAATTTTGGCAGGGACACTCACTCTAAATAGCAAAATTACCTCTGGTCATAAAGATATGAGAATTTTACTGTTCCTTTGAATAAAGTCAATTAGCTAACACAGATGGTCACCCCCCATTACCAAGTGAATTTAGGATGAACTATATGTGACAAATTGTGCTGTTCTCTTACTTGACTAGTTATTTATCTTGAGAACATGTGTAATGGATTGTATCTTCTTGGCTATATAAAAGGGTGAGATTTCTGTTTGCCTTTGCAATCTCTTAGTGACTCTCTGTGGTGCATGTCACATTCTGGTATAATGCTTATTATATTTCCCCAATAGTTGTGACCATGAGGAAAGCCAATTTGAGGATAAAGCCAACATATGGAGGAAGACAGGGCTAAGAGAAGCACAGAAAAATGGAGCTAGTGCCTTGGCTGAAATATTGCTGAATATTTAGACTTTCTTTAGACTTCTAATTAAATGAATGAAGACATTCCTTTAAGGACTTAAGCCAGGTGGAATTAGGTGTATTGTTACTCACAACTGAAAGCATTCTGAGCATTTCCCACACATATTTAATGCCTGGGATGAGAATCTAAAATGCCTATGAACGTCTTGTAGGACTAGTGTTTTACAGAACACTCTTGAAAAGTTAATTGTCTATTTATTTAACAATTTTAATCATCACAGAGCCTTTCCTTTGAGATATATCATCACTTATTTAACCAGTTTACTCTTTAGGACATTATTTACAGTTTCCACTATTATAATAAATGTACACTTTTTTTTGGTTTGTGTGCATTTCCATATGCCCATCAGTGACCATGGTCTCAGGATAAATTCCTAGAAATCCGTTTATTAGGTTTAAGGGTATACAGACTTTTATAGCTTATTGAATGTAAATTTTTGAAATATCAGGGAAAGAACTGGACTCTAGTACTAATTCTCATAACTGAATAATTCTTAAGCAACATGACTCAATGGCCTAATAAAAAACAATTAGGAATAAATGTCGACTATAGTAACATGATAACATAGATTTTGTTAGAATAAAAACATAAAAGAATGAACAATGGAAAAATAAAGCATCAAATGATAATTTTAGCTCTTCTGCATATAAGGAAGACCGGGTTTACACTTTTACTGGTGATCCTTCCTGAGAGTAGCACATACTATTTGGCTAATAATATAATCTAATTTATTCACACCTGAGAAATTTTATTTTCACATATTCCTCTCAGAAGGAACTAAAATGAACTGGATCAGTGTAATGACAAGAAAAAGAAAACAAAAAAATGCAGAGTTTTGATTCCAGATTAAAAGTAAAAATTGATACTTTTACCCATGTCTTCTTAAAATGATGTTCCAGTAATTTCAGTTTGCTTTAACCTAAAAACAATTTTTAAAAAGTGTGTTTCATTGTCTCACTATGACCATAAGTCATATTGGTGTAAATAGGATTCTGTTCCTTGTAGTTTGGGGAATGAATTTTGAAGTTTGAGCACAGCTGTAAGTAAGTTAATTATAATCTTTTTTGCACTTAACCCATCACAACGTATACTTAAAGTTTGCAAAAATAGACTGAAACATCATCTCCTGCCAGAATGGTAATTTTTTACATCATGCCAATTGAGCAGATGCGCTGAACATATGTAGATAGTCAATGGCTAAGAGTTTGGTGGCTGTCTATAGAAGCAAAGGTATCTTTGTCATGGGGATGTTAGTCTTTGGTTTTTTTGGTTAGGTCAACCTCTATGCATTTGGTTTTCCTGAGTATATATAATGAGGATACTAAACCATAATTTCTGAGGCCTTTTTTTTGTCATTATATTTCCATTTGGTTCAAGTAACCAGAGGAGAGAAATATAAATTCTAACAATGACATATTAGGAAATATTCATATAGAAGATATAATCTGTGCTCAGTATTGAAGAATATTTAAGGAAGGTTTTAACGGGCAGCGATACCAATGCATAACCCTTCAATGAGGAATAGATGGATGGAACTAACACAAGTGGAAATGCTACTTAAGTTGGGAAAAGACCAAATTATCTATATTTAATGTTCTTGGTACGATTATGGATTATTTTAAAGTTTCTCTCAACATTGTTTTCTAATTATTCCATGTAAATTAAGCCACTTAGAACTAGTGATGCTAATTTATTTATTTTGGTGCTGTATCATAGTCCATTGTATATATGTACTATGATTTAATTATCTATCCCTTTATTGACAGGTATTTGCATTATTTTCATTTTCCCCTATTACAAACAATGCTAGTGGATGTCTCTGTGCATATATCTTACATGAATATGTGAGAGTATGCTGAGAAATGGAACTGTTGGGCTGTAGGATATGCTTATTTTCAACTTGAGATATTGCCAAATTACCCTCCAAACCCAATTTGTACTCCCACTAGCTGTGTATAAGATTTTCATTCCCATATCCTATCATTTGGAGTTAATATAATTTTTCCAATATAATGGATTTGAAATGACATCTCATCTTGTTTTGCATTTTCTTTTCTCCACCACTAATGATGTCTGTATCTGTCTTCTTCCTTGAGTTAGCCATACCCATATCCTTTGTGCCTTTTTTATGGGATTATCATATTCTTATTGACTGATAGAGATTATTTGAATTTTTTCTATTGCCTGTAGTGCATGTTGGTTGTATTTTTCAGTTTATTTCTCTTAACTTTATGGTCCTTTTTACTGTAGCAGTTTTGTTTTCGAGGAAAACAAACTTTATGGTCCTTGTACTTTTATGGTCCTTTTTACTATAGCTGTTTTGTTTTCAAGGAAAACCTTTCCCACCCAAATTTTATAATAGTATTTATTATAGTTTTAAAGTTTTTAAAAAATTTTCTTGTTTAGGTCTTTGTCATATACCTAGTAATTTTGTGCATGGTTTGACACAGGCATCTAATTTTATAATAGAAATGGATTGCTCTGACACTGTTTACTAAGAAGTAACTACTTTTCCCCTCTGATTTTTAATACCTTCTCTAGTATATGTAAAAGTCCCCAAAAGACTTTTTATTCTCTTATTCAGTGCTCTATGTTTTCCTATTGATCTATCTTTCCCTGAGCCAATAGCACACATTTTAATTACTATAGCTTTATAATGTCTCGATATCTGATTAAAGCAAGTCACTCCAACCTGTGCGCCTTCAAACTATCATGCTTAATCTGGTCTTTAGCTCTTTCATGTAAATGTTAGAAATTGCTGGAGACATTACAAAGGATTTTGATTATAATTGCATTAAATTTTGTGATTACTTATGAAAAATATGACTGAAGATGTAAATTCCTTTCAAATTAAAGGTTGTCCATGTATCTTACCATTCAGACATTTTCAGGTTTATCCAGGTATAATTTAGAGTAAAATATACTCTTTAGCTGTGCAGTTCAATGAATTTTTGACAAATGTATCAAGTCACATAACCACTATCTCAGAATATAGAACATTTCCATCACTTCTAAAAGTTTGGGGCTAACCTGCTCCCCTACCACTATCTCCTGGTAACCACTGATCTAATGTCTGTCCCTATAGTTGTGCCTTTCTCAGACTATCAATCAATCAATCATATAAATGGAATCATACTGTGTGTCTGACCTTCTTCAGGTAGCATAATGCTTTTAAGATATGTCCATGTCATTTTATGTAACAGTAAATTCAGTTTTTAGTGCTGGGTGATATTCCATTGAATAGACATAGCATATTGTTTCCAGTTTGAGTGATTATGTAAAAAAGCAGTCCTAAATATTCACTCACAGGTTTTGTGTGGACATATCTTTTCATTTTTCTTGGGTAAATACCTAGGTGTTGAATTTCTGGATCATACAGTAAGAGTACTTTTAACTTTATAAAAACATTCATATTCATGATATGTACTTTCCAGATTTTTATTTTATAATATCTTTATTAAAATAATGTTTTCATTCCAGAATATTACCCCTCAACATACTGTATTAGGTATTTGGCAATATGTTAACAAGATGCATTGGCTTTAATTTCTATATAGCATCTGTCATTTTATCTCAGATAATGATAATGCCAGGAGATTTGAGTTAGATGAAAAGTACTTAATGTTTAGCATTTCTAGATTTAAATCTTAGCCTGCTTGCGGGCCCAGCCACTCCGCGGCATGTGGGATCTTCCCGGACCGGGGCACGAACCATGTCCCCTGCATCGGCAGGCGGACTCGCAACCACTGCACCACCAGGGAAGCCCAAGCCTAAGTTTTAGTTATGCTGCACACCACCATGTGATCTGACTCCAGGATCTGTTTTGCTCACAGATTTTTACTTGCTTTTCAGTTAAAGCAATTATTGAAAATATTTTCACTTTATTCATTGTTAGTTTGGATTCCCTGAGCAGCAGACACCAAGATGGGATTAAACATGCAAGAGCATTATTAAGAAAATGCCTGCGAGTTAGAAAAGGAGAGGGAGCCAGATATTGGAAAAGCCATGAAGAGTGATATCACCAGGATGGCAACATTGGTCAATCCTGACTTCCCTCTCCCTCATAAGAACAACAACTAACAACTGTTGATGGACAAGACCATGAAAATAATCCTAGAACTTGGAGTTGAAGCTGAAGCAACTCTCTGTACCATAGGAACCAAAACAGACTGCATTAGAAGTGTAAAAGGAGTAGCTACACATTGACTACATTGCCCTTCCCCCAGGCCAGTACACCAAGAGGTCTCCCTTGAGCATATGTTTCCTCTAGTGGGAAAGAGAGCCGGGGGTGACATCAAGCTCTTACTGCATTGTGGACTGCTGTGCCGGAGTCTCTACTCTGTTTTCACTCCATGGGGATAGCACAGGGATCACAGAGGGATCTGTGGGGCTCAACCACTGGGAATCTGATTGATACTGCAAAGAGAGGAGGGGCTTCCAACTAACCAGCCAAGTTCCTACCTGCAGGGCTCAAGTAGTAGTCCCAACAAGTGGTTTTGCTCATCTGCAGAACCAAGTCAGGGGCAGAGTCTGACCAGGGAATTTGGCAGGGTGCAGGTCTTCTTAATTCAGGTCCCCAAACAAAGAGTTCTGCTGTCCCTAGAGCCTGGTCTGTCCATAGCCAGGCAGGAGCCTGAATCATACTGCCACTTGCTATAGAGTGTGGCCCTGAGTCCCATCTGACAGGAAGGGCTGGTGAGAATACCTGGAAGCTACATAAGCCAGCAACTATTAAGTGGAGAAGCAGGTGGAGAGAGCTATTGGCCATTAGCACAAAGCCAGTAACAGGCATGGAGGGTTCCCTTGCTACAGCCAGGTAGGGGAGTTAATTCATAGTTCCATCAGCTGCAAATTATAGCTCCTAGACCCTCCCAACCAAAAAGCCTTCTGAAAAATTTTGGAGCTGCCAGAAGTAGGCTCTTCCAGTTTCAGCCAGGCAGGAGTCAGCCCCGTTCACTGTAGAGCATGGCCCTCAGAGCAAAGCCAGTGGCCCTGTTCAACCAGGGAACTTGGGGCACAGATTGGCTTGAGTTAAGATCACAAAGAGGATTAGGAGCCTTGAAGCTGATTCTCCTGCTGCTGCTTCTCCTGCTGCACCCAGGTAGGGAAATTAATATGTAACCCCACTTACAGCTGAACACAGCCTTCAGACTACCTGACTGGGAATCCTACCAGAACACATGGGAAGCTGTGTAGGTCATTTAACAACCCTGATTACAGTGGCACTTAGAAAGCATAGCCGCAGCTTTTACCTGTCTGCAGAGCAAAACCAGTGGCCTCACCTGACCAGGATATTTAGTACATACTCTTGCCTGATTCAGGTCCCAAAACAATGAGCTGCACAGGCCCTGGGTCCCATTCCTGCTGCCCTGCCAGGGCTGGGAAACTACTCATAGCCCCACTTACTGCTGAGTATACTACCTAGTCCCCTGTGTTTAGTAAGCCTGACGGGAGAATCCAGGCAACTACAAAGCCAATCCTATAGTCACACTTGGGCAAGGAACCAAGCCAGCAGACATGTTCAGAACCCCCAAACTGAAATTACTAGAGAAGAACTGTGTCTGCCATAGTGAACCTACAAAGTCTGGAAAAGGAAACTACTACTTACTCAGATGCACAGATACCAATGTAAGGAATCAAGGATCATGAAAATCAGGTAATTATGACAGCACCAAAGGAAGCTAATACAGCTCTAATAACTGACACTAAAGAAATAAAGAGCTATGAACTATCAGAGAATTCAGAATAATTTTCTTTAAAATGTTCAGTGAACTCCACACAACTAAATGAAATTAGAAAAGCAATGCA
This sequence comes from Neophocaena asiaeorientalis asiaeorientalis, assembly GCF_003031525.2. Lineage (NCBI taxonomy): Eukaryota > Metazoa > Chordata > Mammalia > Artiodactyla > Phocoenidae > Neophocaena > Neophocaena asiaeorientalis. The sequence goes on along the minus strand of NW_020175221.1, from coordinate 423,915 downwards.
TGAACGAAATGAGAAATTCGACAAAGAAATGGAAACCACCCAAAAAACAAAAACCCAAAAACCCCAGAAATCCTAGAGCTAAAATGTACAATAACTGAACTGAAGAATTCACTAGAGAGCTTCAAAAGCAGACCTAGCTATCAGAGGGAAGAATCAGCAACCTGGAAGATAGGACATGAAAATTGAAATTATTCAGTCAGAGGAACAAAAAGAGAAAAGAATGAAAAAGAGTAATGAAAGCTTACAGGACTTATGGGACACAATGAAAAGAAACAATATTCACATTATGGGAATTCCAGAAAAAGAGAAAGAGAAAGGGCCATAAAGTACATTTAAAGCAATAAAGGCTGAAAACTTCCCAAACCTGAGAGAGCAATAGCTATCCAGATCCAAGATGCCCAAAAGACCCCAAAAAGGTTGAACCTGAAAAGGGCTACGCTGAGATACATTAAATTGTCAAAACTCAAAGACAAAGACGGAATTTTAAAAGCAGTAACAGAAAAGAGAGAAGTTACGTACTAGGAACCCCCTATCAGACTATCAGTGGATTTCTCAACAGAAACTTTTCAGGCAAGAAAAAGCACTGTCCTTCAGAAAGGAAGGTGGGATAAAGATTTTCCTCAACAAACAAAAGCTTAGGGAATTCATCATCACTAGACTTGCCTTACAGAAAATGCCAGAGAGAGTTCTTTGGAAATAAAAGGACACTAATTAACATCATAAAAACATTAAAAGGGAGTATAAAACTCACTGATAAGGGTAAATATAGTCAAAATTGGATTCTGTAATGTGTAATTCACTTACAACTCTAGTTTAAAAGTTAAAAAAACAAATGTAAAGTAAGCATAAGTACAATAATCTCTTATCAGTTACACAATACAAAAGATATGTAAATTGTAACATCAAAAACCTAAAATGTGAGGGGAAGGAGAAGTAATAGTGTAATGCTTAGGAATTCTATTGAAGTTACTAGTTTAAAACAGGGTGTTATATTTTATGTAAACCTCATGGTAATCCGCAAGGGAAAACCTGTAGTAATTACACAAAATAACATGACATGAAAATCAAAGCATACTTATACCACAAGATATCAAACAAACAAATGAAAAAGCACAACAGGATAAAAAAAGAAAGGACAATGGATCTTCTAAACAACCAGAAAACAATTAACAAAATGACAATAGTAAATTCTTATCAATAACTACTTTAAATAACTACTTTATCAATAACTATTGATAATATCTATCAATAACTATTATTCTATTCTCTAATCTGGAGTTAATCTATTCTCTAATCTGGAGAATAGATTAAATTCTCCAGTCAAAAGACATAGAATAACTGAATGGATGTAAAAATTAGATCCAACAATATGCTTCCTACAAGTGACTCACTTTAGCCTTAAAGATACACAAAGTCTGAGAGTGAAGGAATGGAAAAACATAGTTCATGTAAATGGTCACCAAAAAAAGCAGGATAGCTATACTTATATTAGAAAAAAAATAGATTTAAACTAAACATGGTAAAAACAGACAAAAAAGTAATTATATAATGATAAAGGGGTCAATATATCAAGACAATATAATAATTGTAAATATTTATGAGCCCAGGATTGGAGCAACTAAATACATAAAGCAAAAGCTAACAGAGGTAAAAGGAAAACAGCAGTACAATAATGGCTGGGAACATTAATACTCCACTCTCAATAATAGATCATTCAGACTAAGAATCAAAAAGAAGACAGTGGATATAACAATACTACAGACTATTTGTACCTAACAGACATGGACAGATCATTCTGTTTGACAGCAGCAAAATATACATTCTTAAGTGCACATAAACATCTTCTAGGATAGACCACAAAACAATTCTTAGCAAATTCAATAAGACTGAAATCATAACCGATAACTTTTCTGACCACAATGATATGAAACTAGAAATCAATAATGAGGAAAACAAAAATTTATGAATACCTGGATATTAACCAACACTCTACCGAACAACTAATGGACTAAGAAATTAATAGGGAAATAATAAAATATCTAGAGACATGAAAATGGAGACACTACATACCAAAACTTATGGGATGCAGCAAAAGCAGTTCTAAGAGGAAGTTCGTAGTAATAAACAATTACATTAAGAAATATCTCATCTTAACTCTATGTCTTAAGGAACTAGAAAAAGAACAAAATGAGCTCAAAGTTAGCAGAAGGAAAGAAATACAAGCAAACTTTGTTTTATTTCCTTTGCCTTATTGTGCTTTGCACATACTGCAAAATTCTGTTGCAATCTAACATGAATCAAGTCTGTCATACCCTTTCCCAACAGTATTGTTTTTAATTAAGGTATGCACATTGCTTTTTTTTTTTTTTAAGACATAATGCTATTGTATGCTTAGTAGACTACAGTATAGTGTAAGCATAACATTTATATGCACTGGGAAACCAAAAAATGTGTGTGACTCACTTTTATGCAATATTTGCTATATTGCAGTGGTTTAGAACCAAATGTGCAATATCTCCATGGTATGCCTGTAGTAAAGATTAGCACAGAAATAAAATAGAGAACAGGAAAACAATATAAAAGATTAACCAAACTAAGAGTTGGCTCTTTGAAAAGATAAACAAAATGGACAAATCTATAGCTAGATTAACCAAGTTAAAAAAAGGAGACCTTAACCAAACTAAGAGTTGGCTCTTTGAAAAGATAAACAAAATGGACAAATCTAGCTAGATTAACCAAGTTAAAAAAAGGAGACACAAATAAAAATTATAAATGAAAAAGGAGACATCAAAACTGATATTACAGAAACAAATTATAAGAGGCTACTATGAACAACTATACACCAACAAATGAGACAACCTAAAAGAAATGGAAAACTTCTTAGAAACATAAACTACCAAGACTGAATCAGGAAGAAATAGGAAGTCTGAATACATCAATTAATAGTAAGGCGACTGAATCAGTAATCTAAAATATCCCAGTGGGGAAGATCCTAGGACCAACTTTACCACACATTTAAAGAATTAATGCTAATTCTTCTCTAACGCTTCCAAAAAACTGAAGAGGAGGGAACACTCCCAAATTCATTCACAGTGTCAGCATCATCCAAAGTCAGGAGAGTATGCTTCCAGAAAGTATGCTTCCAGGGATATTGGTCTGTAGAAAACTACAGACCAATATTCCTGATGAATACAGATGCCAATATTCTGAATAAAATACTAGCAAACTGAATTTAACAGCGTTTTAAAAGGATTATTTACTGTGATCAAGTGGGATTTTTACTTGGGATGTGACATATGGAAATCAATTCAACATATGGAAATCAGTCAATGTGATATATCACATTAACAATAAAAAAAGATTATACGATCATCTCAATACATGCAGAAAAAGCATTTGACAATATTCAACACTTGTTCATGATAAAAACTCTTAACAAATCAGGTATAGAAGAAACCTCAACATAATAAACGATGTATATGATAAGCCCACAGCTGACATCATACTCATTAGTGAAAGATTGAAAGCTTTTCCTCTAAGATCAGGAATAAGACAAGGATGCCCACTGTCACCATTTCTATTCAACATAGTTCTGAAAATCCTTGCCAGAGCAATCAAACAATACAAAGAAATAATAGGCATCAGAATGGGAAAGGAAGAAGTAAAATTTTCTGTTTGCAGATGAACTAATTTTACATATAGAAAATCCTAAATACTCCACCAGAAAATTGTTAGATCTAATAAAATATTCAGTAAAGTTACAGGATACACAATATATCAAAAATTAGTAGCATTTCTATACACTAACAATGAATTATCTGAAAAAGATAATGATCCCATTTGTGATAGCATCAAAACAATAAAATACTTTGGAATAAACTTAACCAGGGAGGTGAAAGACCTCTTACTCTGAAAACTGCAAGACATTGATGACAGGAAATCATAGACAACTAAACAAATGGAAAGGTACCCCATGTCCATGGATTGGAAGAATTAATATTGTTAAAATAACCATACTATCTAAGGCATCTACACATTCAATGCAATCCCTATTAAAATACCAATGGAATTTGTCACAGAACTAGAACAAATTATTCTAAAATTTGCATAAAAACTCAGAAGACCCCAAATAGACAAAACATTCTTGAGAAAGAAGAACAAAGTGTGAGGCATCACACTTCCTGATCTCGAGTTATACTGTAAAACTACACTAATCAAAACAGTGTAGTACTGTCATAAATACAGACAAATAGACCTATGGAACAGAATTGAGAGCCCAGAAATAAACCCAAGCATATACAATCAACTAGTATTTGACAAGGGAGCCAAGAATACTCAATGGAGGAAAAGGCAGTCTCTTCAATAAATGGTGCTGGGAAAATTGGATATTCACATGTAAGAGAATGAAACTAGACCCATCTCTTATACCACTCACAAAAATAAACTAAAAATGGATTAAAGACTTAAACATAAGACATGAAGCCATTAACTCCTAGAGGAAAAAAATCTTGACATGGGTATTGGCAATGAATTTTGGGTATGACACCTAAAACATAAGCAATAAAAAAAATAAGTGGGACTACCTCAAACTAAAAATCATCTTCACAGCAAAAGAAACAATCAACAAATGAAAAGACAACCTATTGAGTGGGGAAAATATATGCAAACCATATATCTGATAAAAAATTAATATCCAAAATATATAAAGAACTCATACAACTCAATAGCAAAAAACCAAATCCAATTAAAAAATGGGCAAAGACCTGAATAGATATTTCTCCAAAGAAGACAGGAAAGGCCAATAGGTACATGAAAAGATGTTCAATATCACTAGTCATTAAGGAAATGCAAATCAAAACCATGATGTGATATCACCTCATGCCTGTTAGGACAAATGCTAGCAAGGATGTGGAGAATAAAGAACCCTTGTGCACTGTTGGTGGGATATAAACTGGTACAGCCACTTTGGAAAACAGGATGGAGGATCCTCAAAAAATTAAAAATGGAAATATCATATGATCTAGTAATTATATTTCTGGGAATACATCCAGAGAAAATGAAAACACTAGCTCAAATAGATATTGGCATCCCCATGTTCATAGCAGCTTTATTTACAATAGCCATGACATGGAAACAACTTAAGCACCTATTGATGGCTAAATGGATAAAGAAGTTGTGGTTTTATATACAATGGAATATTATTCAGCCATGGATAAAGAATTTGTGGTTTTATATATAATGGAATATTATTGAGCCATAAAACCAAGGAAATCTTGCCATTTGCAAACACATGGTTGGACCTTGAGGGTGTTATGCTAAGTGAAATAAGTGAGACAGTGACAGACAAATACTGTATTATCTTACTTATATGGGGAATCTTAAAAAAAAAAAAAAACTTTTGGAAAAAGGTATCAGATTTGTTTTAACCATAGCAGGGAAAGGTTGACATGGAGAAAGGTGGTCAAAAGGTACAAACTTCCAATTACAAGACAAAGAAGTACTAGGGATGTAATGTACAGCATGATGACTGTAGTTAACACTGCTGTATGATATATCTGAAAATAGTTAAAAGAGTAAATCCTAAGAGTTCTCATCACAAGGAAATTTTTTCTCTCTTTTATTGTAACTATATGAGATAATGGACACTAACAAAACTTATTACAGTAATCATTTCACAATATATGTAAGTCAAACCATTATGCTGTGTACCTTAAACTTTTACAGTGACACATGTAAATTATATCACTATAAAACTGGGGGAAAAAGCCATCAGACCATGAGGTACATTCACTCTTGTGGAAGAGGAGGGGAGGAAGGAATATGGGACAGAAAAGACCTTAAGACTAGAACAGAGTTTTAAGATAATTTTGGCAAAGTTGATGAGCAGTCTTCAAACCGAGTTACCCATTAATATAGTCCTGAATTTCTCAGGGATGGGCCTGCCTCAGTACCCCTACCAGGCTCAGTTACCAGCTGGGGACAGCCTGTCAGAAGCATGGCTTTGGTACCAACTTATTGATGGATTTCAGAGAGAATCAGCAGGTGCCAGTTAATTACACTCCCTGCACTGAGAAAGCTGAGAGGCAAATTTTCATCACCATGTTTATCCTTTTGGAAAATGAAGGGGCAATATTGTGAATCAAAATAAGGTATCAGCTCTTCATATTTTACTTATATCAAGTAGAAGGCAGTACACTCTGATCCTTCTAGAAGGCTCTACTCAAATTCTACCTAAAAGAGAGAGAGTGTTGCATTCATCCTTAAGAGAGCACAGGTTTCCCCACTGTGGAACCATGAATTGGTACAGCTCCCAAAATATACTGGAGCTGGTACAGCTCCAGCTCAGTTCTAAGAAGTATATAGAACACCTTGGACCCCAGAACAGAAGAACCTAGGAGCAGAAACTCTATCCATGAAGTTTATTTCTGTATCTGGAGTGTCTAACCATTCACATAACTCATGTTTTGCTGGCACTTACTGTTAAAGTATTTTTTGCCCCCCTAAAATATCCTTTTTCTATATTGTCTCCTAGAGTATCTAGGGAATATCCTTCATCTTCATGACCAAATTCTGTTAGCTACTACAAAGCATTTGATTTTTTAACTTCTTCCATTCCAGTCACCTTCCACTGGACACCACCAACACTTACTTCTTGCAGCTATTTTTGGGGGGGTTCTAGGATGCCAAAACTGTGTGTGAATGCTTTAGTGAAATAAAGCCATATGTATTCATGCAGAAATGAAGAGAAGGGCTCTCTCTGTTTAAAGTTGAATGTTTATATATTAATTAAAATTACTCAAAAGGTAAAATATTATTCTTGTGATACCAAGGTTTATAGAAATTTCAGTGGAAAAGATTTTGTCAGCACTTTCATATGGTTCTTTTCCCTCTCTATTAGAAGGAGATAATAAGAGTTCACTAGGAATTATGTCAAAAGACAAATCTTTGGATTCAAAGAACTGGAAAGATATCCCATGCTCTTGGATTGGAAGTATTAATATTGTTAAAATGGCCATACTACCCAAAGCAATCTACAGATTTAATGCAATCCCTATCAAAATACCCATGACATCTTTCACAGAACTAGAACAAATAATCCTAAAATTTATATGGAACCACAAAAGGCCCAGAATTGTTAAAGCAATCCTGAGGAAAAAGAACAAAGCTAGAGGCATAACACTTCCAGATTTCAGATTATATTACAAAGTTATGGTAATCACAACAGTGTGATATTCACACAAAACAGATATATAGATCAATGGAACAGAATAGAGTGCCCAGAAACAAATCCCACACCCTATGGTCAATTAGTCTATGACATAGGAGGCAAGAATATTCAATGGAGGAAAGACAGTCTCTTCAACAGGTGGTGTTGGGAAAGCTGTACACCTACATGTAAACCAATGAATCTAGAACACTGCCTCACACCATATACAAAAATAAACTCAAAATGGTTTAAAGACCTAAATATAAGACATGACACCATAAAAATCCTAGAAGAGAACATAGACAAAACATTCTCTGACATAAATAGTAGCAATATTTCCTTAGATCAGACTCCTAAGATGATATAAATAAAAGCAAAAATAAACAAATGAGACTTAGTCAAACTTAAAAGCTTTCCCACAGCAAAGGAAACCATCAACAAAGAAAAGACAACCTCCAAAACGGGGAAAGATATTTGCAAACAATGTGACTGACAAGGGGTTAATATCCAAAATATACAAACAGCTTATATAATACTGAAAAAACAGCCCAATCAAAAAATAGCCAGAAAACCTAAATAGACATTTCTCCAAAGAAGACATACAGATGGCCAACGGGTGCATGAACAGATGCCCAGTATCACTAATTATTAGAGAAATGGAAGTCAAAACCACAATGAGGTATCACTTCAAACCAGTCAGAATGGCCATCACCAAAAAGTCTACAAATAATAAATACTGGAGAGGGTGTGAGAAAAGGGAACCCTCCTACACTGTTGGTGGGACTGTAAATTGGTGCAGGCACTATAGAAAACAGTATGGAGCTTCCTTAAAAAACTAAAAATAGAGCTGCCACATAATCCATCAATCCCACTCCTGGGCATGTATCCAGAAAAAATGGGAACTTTTATTTTTTTAATTTATTTTATTTATTTATTTTTGGCATAGGGTCTTTGTTGTTGCTTGTGGGCTTTCTCTAGGTGTGTTGCAATGCGTGGGCTTCTCATTGTGGTGCCTTCTCTTGTTGCGGAGCACGGGTTCTAGATGTGCGGGCTTCAGTAGTTGTGGTGGGCAGGCTCAGTAGTTGTGGCCCACGGACTTAGTTGCTCCGCAGCATATGGGATCTTCCTGGACCAGGGCTCGAACCCATGTTCCCTGCATTGGCAGGCGGATTCTTAACCACTGCACCACCGGGGAAGCCCGCAAAAATGGAAACTCTTAATTTGAAAAGACACATGCTCTCCAATGTTCATAGCAGCACTATTTACAATAGTGAAGACATGGAAGCAACTCAAGTGCCAATCAACAGACGATTTGCTTAAGATGTGGTATATTCAGACAATAGAATATTACTCAGGCATAAAAAGGAATGAAATATTGCTGTTTGCAGCAACATGGATGGACCTAGAGAATATTACACTTACTGAAGTAAGTCAGACAAAGACAAATACTATATGATATCACTTATAGGTGGAATCTAAAAATAATACAAACAAATCTGTATACAAAATAAAAATGGACTCAGGTATAGAAAACAAACTTACAGTTACAAAGGGGAGAGGGAGGATGGGGCAAATTAGGGGTATGGGATTAACAGATATTAACTACTATGCATAAAATAGATAAGCAACAAGGATTTACTGTATAGCACAGGGAATTATATCCAATATCTTACAATAACCTATAGTGGACTATAATCTTAAAAAATAACTGAATCACTTTGCTGTATGCCTGAAACCAACATAAAACTGTAAATCAACTATATTTCAATAAAAAAGACAAATCTTTGGAAAAAATACCATACTGTACTCATGCTTTCCTTTCCCCATTATCATTAATTCTTACTGGGCCAAGCTTGTATGTGTGACTGCCTCTTTTCTGAGGATGACTCCTCCCCTAGGAGACTCCCCAATTCTTCCTGCAAAGATCACTGCTGTGGCCCATCCTACCAGTTTGCTAGCCATGCCCTGGCATCGTGTGATCCCAGTGGTGGACAGGCTCAGGCAGCAACCTCTGCTGTATATGAGCTCCTCTAGTTACTACTCCAGACAGCTTACAGCCTTTCATACCTGGTGTGCCATTTCATTTCTTCTCCTACGCAGCCCTGTTTTTTTTTTCTACTAGAGTTATCAGAGTGTTCCCTAACTGATTATATCCCTGAGCACAATGATAAAAATGTATTCTTAACTCAAAGGGAGATAACCCACGTCAAACTGATTCTACTTTAATACATTTGGCTCTCTCTTTTCGTCTATGCCCGCCTACAGAAATTCAATTGAATTCTCACATTCATCTTAAAAGCTATAGAACACAGAAAAAAATAACACTTAGTCATTCATCAAAGAAAACTGAGCAAAATGTACAGTGCATTTTGGGTTGAGTACATTGTATTTTTATGAAATAAATGCCAATAGTAATGAAAATGAAAATAACAGTTACCTTTTATTGATATCTCCTTTGTGCTGGGCACTTTATGTGCACTATTTCTAATTCTTACATTTACCCTGCGAGATAGATATGCTTATCATCCCATTGTATCCATGTGGAAATTGAGGGCTACTTCTCCCAACTTTGCAATTAGGTAGTTGCTGGTATTTGGGTTGTTCCTAAACACAGTCCTTCACATTGTTTCATTTAATAAATACTAAGCACCTAGGATGTGTGAGGAAAACTTAATGAACTAATCATGGTGGGATTACCTTGAAGATCTCTCCCAAGTCTGAGGGTCTAATTACCGGAGAGTTCCAATTCATGTTATGCAGAATCCTAGGGTTCTTCTGAGGTACCTCTGAAGATGCAAGGGGACCTGGGGACAGATTTTGGGGTAGTATGTTTATGTTTGTATTTATTAATATTTGTTTTATACAGTGAGGTTCCACATAAGATGCATTTAAGAAATCTGAGAGCCACTGATACATGCATTAAGTATTAAAGGAGTTTAGAAAAAATCTCACAATTCCTTCAAGTTTCCTCTTAAATTTATCTGTGTCTCATTGTGTTTGGTGGACCAATCATAGCAAAATGAGTCCTCCTCTTTCAAATTCCCTCTCCCTTGATTCCTGGTCACTTTCTGGATCATAGAAACACACAGTGTTTAAGAGCACAAGCAATGTATCACACTGCTTGCCTTAGAAGTTTGGCTCTACTACTTACTACTATCTGTTTGACCTTGAGCAGTTTATTCAACCTAAGCATGTTTTCTCATCTGTAAAATGGGAAGAATCATAGTACCTTGTCACAAGGTTGTTATGAGGATGAGATTAATATAAAACATATAAATGCCTCTCATATTGTAAGGGATCAATAACTGTTAGCTATAATTATTAAATGTCTGCCTAACTCTAGGCATCACCTTAAATAATGACTAAAGCCTCCTTTAAGACATGACAATAAGGCCATCCTTAATAAGTTGCTGTATACCTCAATTTCAGTCACTGGATTTGAGTTCTTTACTTTCTGGTCACATGGTCTATGGTATAATTTGTATTCTTCACTGATACAATTTGCTATTCTATTGCTCTCACTACATAGTTTTCTGGAACTACTGGCTCTGGCAGCTGCAACTTTTTGAATACTTTCTTGAATATTATTTATTTTTTAATATTTATAATATATAAGATATATTTCAGTAGTCTTCTGTATAATTCCCTCTTCGTCATCATAATGTATTTATAAGCACCTCAGAAATATGAACAACAGTGCCTTCAAGTTACATTCAAACCTTAGGGTGGACACACCTTCCTGTGTGAATGTGTTTAATATTGCTGTGGACTTGATTTAGATAACTACAGTCTCTAATTTTTTCAGACTTCTGTCGTTTAGCCATTTTATTCAGGAACTTTTTTTTTTTTTTGCCATAAATATGGTCCTTCAGAGAGATTTGCTGGAGAAGGGCTGGATTTCTTCAAATTTATTCACTATATAATGGAAGGTCCCTGCCCAGGAGAACAGCCTGGTGATTGTTTAGTGATAATCCAGCACATCTTCAATTGAGGCCTTTATTCATAAAAAGAATAACTGTTTCTTATTTTTTAATATTTTAGTTTTTGCTTGAGTGCTTGAAACTCCATTTTCTTGGGCCCCAGATATAATGCCACTGTCTAGGCCTCCCGGGTTTGTTTTCATCGGCCTTCTGAATAAAACTGATGAACTTCATGGAAACACTACTATTTATTTTGTGTTTCTGAATACTGAAGTAACATAATGGAACCAAAATACTATACTGTTTATCAAAGAGTAAATCTTTAGAGCTCAGATCATCTATCTTTCCATATGTAATTAATCACCAGAAAAAAAGAGATTTTTGTTCAGGTAGGAGCTATACTCATTGGATTTAAAATTTTAAATCATCCAAAATTATTCTGAAAAGTGCTGGAATTAAAATAAGCTCTCTTACTTATTGTCTTATTACATATCCTCTGAAAATCCTTCATGAATCCATGCTTTTGTTTCTTAAGCCAAATTGATGATATTTGGAGAATTATTTTTATTTTTTACTTTGAAGATGATATATCACATTGCTTAAGATACCTTTGTGTAGCTACCTTTTTCATGATCCTGCTCTTCACACAAAGATCATTCTTGGTTTAGTGATCTATCAATAATAGGATAATTGACTTAAAAATAGCTTCATTGCTGGATAATATTTGCACACATTGGAAAATTCTCCTCTAAGCACTAATGGAAACTTCAAGTGAATAGATCACATTCTTAAAGAGGTATGCCTACCACCACATTGGGGTTAGGCAAAAACGGACAAAGAAACATGCTTAAGATGAGTATAAGAGAAATCAGTAGCAGAATGTGTCACAAAAGGCATACCAGGGATATATCAAGGAACTGCAAAGGCTACAATCCAGGGAAGTAACTGGAATTGGAAAACAGAATATGGCCAGCTATCAGGAGTCACTTGAGTGGTTGGATTGATGGTCAGCTTGTTATATTATGTTTAGCAATTTCCTTTTGCCTAGAGACATTCCAATTTGGTCAGTCCAGTTTTCAGCAACATTAACCTGTCATATCTTAAAAGTGCACCATTGGTATCTGAAACAAAGTGTTACTTTTTCAGACTCATTTTGAAGGAGTTCTATTCTAACTTTTACTTGTCCCTACCATTAAAGTCTTATAAGTCAATCATCTTCAATAATGAAGGCTTCTTCTTAATTGGTGCTATTCTTCCATCCTGAAAATATCCTTGACAGTGCAATAATGGCAATACACAGAGGGCTTCAGTTCAACCTTTCCTTATATTCAGACTCCACATTAAAATAATGGTGTCTAGAGATCTCATGTCAGAGATAACTAATACAGCTCTGATACTTAAGAGCACAAGTTTTGAAAAACAACTAGAAGCAACTGACGTCATTTTGTAAAGGACTCTGTTATGAAGCAAAATTCTCAGCAGTAGTCCAGAAAATTAATATGAATACTTGATCAGTGCTCCTTGACTACTTCCCATAGAGAGAGGTAGTGATAGATGCCCGTGGTAATTGGAGTGGCTTTGATTTGATTATATTAATCATTTATATGACAGGATCAAGTGTGTCAGAAAATTTATTTTAGAGCCTGTATTTATGTGAACAATCTATACATTTTCACCATGTAGGGTAAATAAGATAACAGTGATCTGTCATTTGAAATAACAACCATATTTGCTTATGAAAGGTAATATTTTTAATCAGATAACACACTAGTGAGTAGTATGAAATTCTCAATTTGTCTACTACCACCCTATTAACATCACATTATAAGAGCATGATTTGGGTCCAAAATTAATTGTATGATTTAGTGAACCTGACAAAATTTTAGTGTAGCTGGCACAACAAAATTTACCATCTGCCAAGGCAGGTGGCATTGGACATTTGAATCACATGTTGCTTTTTCCTATGTGAATATATAAGGAGTGTTTATATGCATAGTCAGGAGACTTGAGTAAAATATCCAGCTGATGTAGTTAATGTCATAGAGTTTTCCTTAGAAAAAGAAGGCATTGTTGTGATCAATACAAATGAAGAGACATTGCCTTGGAGTAGATGTCTCAATTCCAGGAAAAACAGGGATTATTGTGACCACCTTTCTCTCTTTCACACAAAAGTATGCTTACTTAAACAATATTCATTTATAAGATTATTAAGTGCCTATGAATTTTCAGGCATTTTGCTAGGTGCTATCTATCTATCTATTGATTTTTCCTTTCAGGGAGCTTATAGTCTAGAAATAAGATTATCAAGTACCTTGATAATTACAATATGATGGCATTGGATTAGGCATATGTGTTTGGTGCAATAAGAACTGTACCTAATCTACATTGGGATGGGTGAGGAAGGGAAGCTTCTGGGGTGATGAGGTGACACATGAGCTAAGTCATGGAAAACTAATGGGGTCATCTACAAAAAGGGAGGGTTGTGTGGTTGGTGGTATTCCAGGAAGAGAGAGTCACACCTACATAAGCCAGTATGAGAGAAGGTAGGGTACATTGGACAAATCTAAATTTTCTTAGTGTGAAAGAAGATGGGTGTCCTGAAATCTTTCTATGATGTATGGAAAGTGTTGATCTCAAAGCAAAAAAAAAAAAAAAAAAAACACTAAACATCTTCCTACTCCTGGAATACCTAAAAAGATTATCTCCAGACATTACTGGAAAAAAAATCTCAAGAACAAAACAGAATTTCTGAAGAGAGAGGCTTTACTTAAAATATAAGGGCTCTTTGGTTCCTGTAGTAGCTTTTTTGTAGTTGGACAGAGTCAGCAGGTCCCCCTACAAGGACAGCAAACATATATATAGACTTGATGTCCCGAATAAGGGTGGTTTTTAGTTCCAGCATACGAAATGACTTTAGAATCTCACTTAAATGTAAGAACTCATGAAGTTCTGAGAAGGTATTACCAGTCCAGTTATATTTTCAATTCTATTCTATTCAACAAGCATTTATTGAACATCATTTTTGTGGAAGGGGCAAAGGACAGGAATACAAAAATGTACATTGTATGGAAATTTCTCCTCAAAGAAGGTTAATAGCAATAAACATACTAAGAATAGTACATAATATGCAGATATAAAACACATGAGAAAATGAGTAACTGCCAAAAAAACTTGAGAAGACTTAATTAAGGAGGTAGCAAGTTTGGGAACAAAAACAATTTTAGGACTATAAACAGAGAGTCCAAGGTTGAGTAATTTTTACTTTCTATGCAGCAGCCACGGAGTCTTATGAAACAAATCAGGTCACATTACACTTCTTCTATAGAAAGAAAGAAAAAAAGATACAAAAACAATTTTTTGAACCACTAGATGGCTAAGATTTTTCAGGTTCCCATTAAGCCTAAATTTTCATTTCTAGTTTTAGATGAATAAAGATAAAACCCCAGAATCTGATGGAACAAATTAGGCTGTTTCTTAAGTCAACAATTTCCTATAGTCAGGACTTCCTAATAGTATGAAGGCCACTGACAAAGATGCCTATGAGAATGTTTGTTCCAAATTGGCCTTTGTCACACTGCATGTTCACGGCAGAGTTTCCAGCAATACCAATGGAGTCAACACAACTTCATTTATAAAACTAAAAATTGTGATCTTGAGACAAATGGTCATGTAGTCCCAATAAATGTGGTAAAAGATCATCTGAGATAATGTATATAAAAATATTTTTACTAATAATACTGAATGATAATCAGAGTTGACTTCTAAATTTAGGTTTCTATCCTTTCAAATTAAGTTGAAAATATGGCACTACTTAAGAGATATTTTGCCCAAACACTTGAGAATATGATCCTCCTTCAAATCCCCATAGTTATGGGGAAAATTAAGACCACTTGATTTTATGTAATGAACACAGCCTTCACAACTTGTGGGCTCTATTTTGTTGCATTGTAAAATGCAGCCTTGCTTCAAGTGGCATCACTTATTGAAGAATCCTGTGCTCATAAATTTGCAACACATTCATGGACACAAATCTCCACATTTTAAGTAGAGGATAACATTTCTAGATGGATCTGTGAATATTCTATAGTGTTCAATTCTTGTTGCCATAACTTTCTACCAGAACTTGTCAGGAGATATTTGCATTAGAAGATATTCCTTTATCCAATGACATATATGAGTATGGCCTATTTTTGAGCTATGATAAGTATTAAATTTGATCAAGAAAAGTTTAACATAACCAACCTATTTATGAAATACACAGTTCAAAATATCTAAGGAATTTCCAAACTTATAGTTGAAAGTTAGAACAATACTGTGATGTAAGCAGAATTCCCTCAGAATTCTTCTGATTCAATTTTAACTGATAAATCATTAAACACTGACCCTTGGTATTAGTGATGAATGTGCTTTTAGTGATCTTCATGTTGTTTAAACATTATAGTCTTAAGTAAACATGATGAACAATAATAAACTTAGGACTGCATACACCATTAGTATCAGAGAACAGCTATGTTGGAGGATTCTTATTTAGTTTGCTTCCAGAAAGAACAAAGGCCTCTCAGCATATGAACCTCAGGAAAGAGGTTTTCTAAAATGTCTCTTCAATAAAAAAAAAAACAAAACACCTTTTTAAATAAAAGGATATCTTTCATGGGAATAGCACTTTATATTTTTATGAAGTGTTGTACAATAGTTATTATTCTCTTTGATCCAATGAACAATATTACAAGAATGCAGGGCAGAGGTTACTATTAACTTTTTACATGAAAGATAAAAATATAAATAAAAAGAGTTGAATGAGGTAAAGTGACTCATTTTAGGACTAATTACTAGTAAGCTGTATTTACTGGTACTAGAATCTGCAGTGTTTTCTTCCTAAAAGCATGTTTGTTTTAAAATAACCTATATTTCCTCAGCTTCTGTGTTCTCTTGCATCTAATAGCCTGCACCTGTGATTCTTTTTGGAGGCTGTCCAAGGGCTACTGGAGCCACTTTGCCTGTTCACACAGATTGTCGGAGATGCTGGGATTTTATGTATCGCCTGGGATGCTCAGAGTCAATATAGGGCAGGAGTCCAGCCCAGCTTGCTTACTTGAGTCAGGACAAACTGGGGTGTAATTTACACTCCAGAGCTCCCTGTGGGGATCAGGCTGATGCTAGGCCTTTTCTGCAATCACAAGCTGTTTGGCTTTTTCCACTTCCTACTTTTCCTTCTATCAGCACTTACTGTTTATTGTTGGTAACATTTCCTTAATAGATCATTTGCACAGGAATCCTCTTCTCAGAGTTAGCTTTTTCAGAACTCAGACTAAGAAATTAACTAATAAAATGGAGGAATGGATAGTTTAAATATCCATTCTAAGGGCACACACTTCATAAATGAGGGAGATAGAAATCAAATCTAAGTAAAGAACCATCATATTTTTGTTCTTTCCGTTGGTTCATGACCAGAGACTACAAGATGTTAAAGTTTTTACTTTGTCACAAATTTACTTAACCTCTTTGAGCCTGTTTTTTTAAAATATGTAACCTGGGAGATAATAGCAACTGCTCAGACTGTTGCATACAGGTATTGTGATAATCAAATAAATTAATAGAGAAATATTTTTACACTATATAATACTCCAACAGTGTTTTCCAAAATGTAAAAATAAATAAAATGTAGATTTCTAGGATGCACAGATCCTCCCCTTGACTGTACAGACTCTTATTAATAGGTACATTAGCATTAGAGAACCTGCATTTTAACAAGTCCTTTAGTTGATTTAGCTGAAGATTGTCCAAGGTACACAGTTTGAGAAACATTGAACTGTTCAAGATGAGTTGATGCTATCATCATAATCATCATCATCATCTACATAGAATAGTCTTAATTTCTTTGACTTATCTGCATAACATCTAATATTTTGTTACTGTTTTAATGTTATTAATTCATTGATTTTCCCCATTATTATCTTCTCTCTACTTCTTAGCTGACAATAGCAAAATGTTTATAATTTACTCAAAGCAAGCCAAACAAAACAAAACAAAGTAAATCCAACAGGAAGACTAAGCAAGCACATCAACAAACACTTGAAAATGACAAGAAGGAAATTCTCAAAAATTGGTTTTGAGTTGTTTTTCATACAGATGGTGCTCACTGATTAGCTACTGATATTAAAAACTATAGTGAAAAAATTCCCTGTGACAGTTTAAAAAATGAATTTAGCTAAAACACTCATCAAGTCATGAGCATAATTAGTCATTCAAGAGTTAGGTAAGAAACACACAAAGTTTAAAGTACTTATAACTCCTAAGTTTTGGATCTTGTGCCACTTTTGTAGTTGAAGCTTATTTAGGTAATATATCATAGACACAGGGATCACCAATTAGATCAATACTACATGACTCTCATTGCCAGTTTGTTCTTTTTGTCTTTATAAATGTTAAGGTAGATCCCTAGTTTCAATTCTAGGCACCAGAATTTTAAAATTGTATCTAAAATGTTTTAAGCATCTAACTGCAAGTATATTCATGTGTTTCTTTAAATTCACACATGATACAAATTGTTCCAGTTAGTAAAGTTTTAAACCATTAAATTACAAAACAATAACTTAATTCTGTTAGGGGGAATGGAAGCAGTATATAATTTAATGTAGACAAATCAAGTGATTTCATGCTTTCTCCATGCTGATGTCTCCCAAATTTACATCTCCAGTACAGAACTCTCCTGAACACCAGACTCACATAACCAACTGCTTAAATAGTGCGTGTGATAGGCATCTCAAAATCAACATGTCCACAAATGAACCCTTGACTTATCCCTTAGGTTTCTTCCATCCCACTCTTCTACATCATTCTACCAGTTGCTAGAGACCATTCAATCAATCAACCAACAAAACCCGAAAATTCCAAACAAATTTGGACTCTTATTACTCCACTCTTCCTCTCATATCCCATATCTAATCTGTCTTGTCATAGTGATCTGTTAAAATATGTAACACATATCCTGTCATTTCCCAGAACTTTGCAATGACTCCCCATTTCACTCAAAATAAAAGAAAATAATCATTATAATGTTCTACATATTTCTAAATGACACAAAACCATCCTCTATTAGCTTCAAGACTTCATCACCTATGACTCTCCATGTTGCTTACTCTGATCCAACTGAATTGACCACTGGCTCATTCTTGCTGTTCCTTGAACATACCTGAAATGCTCTCTTCTTTGGGCCTTTCCATTGGCTGTTGTTTTAGTCTGCAGTGATTGCCTTTAGATATTCAATGGCTTTCCTCTTCTGAATCCTTTCTTTTCAATGTTATTTCTCAACATATCTTATCATTATCATCTTATTTAAAATTGTCTCCTCACACCACCAATATGATCTCTCTCATTCCCTTCTAATTTTTCTTTTCCTTTTTTTATGATGGCTCTGATCATCTTTTTACATATTATAGAATTAAATTACTTTGCTTGTTTACTTTTTACCTACCTATAAAAATAATTGGCACATGGTAACTAATCAATCAGCATTTATTGAATGAATAAATTTATGAAAATGGAGAACTAAGGAATACCATACATTTGAGGAAAGCAAATAGTAATAGAAAAGGCTCTAAGCAGGGTAAACATAAGACTTGTTTCTGATGGAAATAGATAATCTGGGTAATATGAAAGAACATTAAACTATTCCAATGAGAATCCTCAGTTGTGAGATATTTAATCTATTAATATTGGAAAGCTATAAAATAATAGAATCAGAGAACAAGAACAAAGTCTTGGAAAAAATAAAGATGATGAAATTAAAAACAAACAAAATAAAAATACAGAAGATTTTTAAGAAGAGCTGTTGAAAACTTCCCAGGATATAGTGCAACAAGATAGGAGAAGCAAAGTATAAGACAAAAATTAAGGAATGTAGAGGATGAATTTAAGAGGTTCCAATTTTCATGACTGGAATTCCAGAAAGGGGACACAGTGAAAAATAAAAGAAAGAATTAAATAAATAATAAGAGTTTCTACAACTGAAGAAATATAAAAATATTCAGATTGAAAGAAGTCAGAGGACTTCATGTAGGATAAATATAAAAATACATAGCACCCCTCAAGAACTTTCAGATCATCTAACAAAATGGAAGCCTCTATAATTTTCCACAAAAACGAATAATTGGAAAAACAAGTTACTCAAGAAGAAACAGGAATCAGATTGGTGTCATCCACTCATATTTAGTAATAGAGTCTAGAATAAAATAAAGCAAATCCTTCAAAGACATGGAAAATTCTATACTTAGTCAAAATTTATTGAACCCTAAAATGTTATCTCCTATTTAACTTTTTTTGAAAAAAATTTATGAAATTTTTTTCCCTGGAAATGAGGGATGTCAAATATGCAGTCAAGCAATTTAGAACTTCAAATGGAATGTCTTCAAAAAGAGCATTTCACAAAGATCATTTACACAGTACTCATTCACTTCTCCTCCAAATTTGAAGTTTTAGGAAAAAAAAGGTCTGTAAAGAAATTTGTGGTCCAGATATGACATTTGCTATAAATTTTAGCATTAATTGTTAACTCAATGACAAATCAAGCTGGGATTTTGATCCAGACTGGACTAAATCTTTCAATTTAGGGTGCATCAACATTCTACAATTTTTAATCTACTGATGCATAAAAATGGTCTATCATTCTATTCTAGGGTTTCTCAATCTTGACACTATTGACACTTTGAATCAGATAATTCTTTGTTCTGAAGGGCTGTCCTGCACATTATAAGTCGTTAAGGCAGTACAACCAACCCTGCCCAATTATGACAATGAATAATGTCTCTAAACATTGCTAAATGCTCTCCTGGGGGCGAAACTATCTCCAATTCAGAAAAACTATTCTAAAGCTCTACACGTGCTAGAGCTCAGAGAAAAAGGGTAAAATATAGAACAAAGCACTTGAGAATTGTGGGAAAGTAACAAATGGCCTGGCAGATAATATAAGACTCAAAAGAAAAGGAGAGTTATGATCAAAAGTGACAGCAAAAATATTTGGGGAGATAATGGCCAAAATTCTGTCCCAAATTAATAAAAGATTATGAAGCTTGGTGAAACTCAGCAGGATAAATACGAAGATTACCAAAAACATATACTGGATAAAAGGCTTAAAACTAAAATTAAATAGAAAATCTTAAATGTACCAGAGGAAAAAAGTCATATTCAAAGGAATAACAAGAATAGCTGCTGTTTTTTCATCATAAGCAACAAAACCCAGAAGACAATTGAATAACATCCTTACAATGCTGAAAAAACAAAACAGAATTATATACTCAGTGAAAATTTCTTCCAAAAAATGAAGGTTAAATAAAGACAATTTTAGGAAAATCTGAAAATTTTATCATTAGGAGCTAGCACTATAAGAAATATTAGTTCTTTCAGCTGAAGAGCAATGATTCCAGATTGGAAGCCTGGATCTTCAGAGATAAATGAAATTGCCGGAAATAGTAAATATATATGCTTTTTTAAAAAGACTAATGATTGCTTAAAACACAAATAATTACAGCAGTGTGGTAGAGTTTATAAGGTGTAGAAATAAAGACAACAATAAGATAAATGGCAGAAAGGTGGATAAATACAGTTTTACTCTTATAAGGTTCTTACATATTATATGGTAGACTATTAAGTGCAGATGTGCTGTGATGGGCTAAGGATGCATTTGCAATCCCCATGGCAAACAAATATAATACTACCAAAAAAGTAGAAAACAACTAGGTTGTAAACATAAACTTAGCAGTATCTGCAATTACATTGAGAAATAACTGTCTTTATACCTGATGACATGATTTTGTACATAGTAAATCTATATGTATCTGTAAACAAACATAATAATAAATACATTAATCAAGGTAAGTGTTTATACAACAGAAATAAACTGTATTTCTATATACTTGCAATAAACATTTGGAAACTTTAAAAAAATGTCATTTACAGTGGCATCAAATATTCCATCAAATACATGAACACAAGTTTAATTTTAAGAAATGTGAAACTTCTACACTTAAAACTGCAAAAAAAATGCTGACAGAAATTACAGAATATCTAAATAAATCAAGATATATTTTGTGTTCATGGATTCGAAGATTCAATATTGTTAAAATGTTAATTTTCCCCAAGTTGATTTGTAGATTTGATGCAATCCCACTCAAAGTTCCAAAAGGATTTTCTTTTGTAAATATTATCAAGCAAACTCTAAAATTTATATTGAAGTGCAAAGGCCTTAGCCAAAATGATATTGGAAAAGAGAAAAAAAATAACATAATTGAAGGTTTTATATTACATGATTTCAAGAAAGTCTATAAAGACACAGCAATTAAGATAGTGTGGTTGGCACAGTGACACTTATATAGATCAATGAACAGAATAGAGTCCAGAAGTAGACCACATAGATGGCAAAATGATTCAACAGGTGAAGTAAAGCATTTTCAAGCATTTCAGGTGGCTCTGGAACATGTGGATCTGTGTGTACGTGTGTGGGAATGTTTGTAGTGTATATATACACATGTATGTATACATACATATATATACATACATTTATATGCATATGAATAGAAAATAAACCTTGACCCCTACTTCATACGATATATATTGTAAAAATGAATTTGAAATGGATCCTTTAGCTACATCTGAATGTAAAAATGTGTATATCTTCTAGAAATAAAACATAGGTGAGTGTTTTTCTGACCTTCCGGCAAGCTAAGATTCTTAACACAGAAAAGACTAGCCATAAAAGAAAAAAATGATAAATTGTAATTTATCAGAATTTAAAACTTTTGTCATCTAAAGACATCATTTAGGAAAGTGAAAATGCAAGCCACAGATTGGACATCATATGAGATATGAAACAAAGAACTAATACACAAGATATATAGCAAACTTCTACAAATTAATTATGAGTAAACAAGCACCCTAACTAGGAAAAAAACAGGAGAAAAAATATTCACATAGGTACATCAGAAAAAGAGATTCCTAAATGGCCAATAAGCACATGAAAATTTGGTCAGCTTTATTACTCGTCAGGGAAAAACAAATTGAAGCCACAATGAGATAATGTTACACATCTTTAGAATGTGTAATATTAAAACTTTTGATGAGACTACTATGTGTTGGAAAGAATGTGGAACAATGAAATTTTTCATAAGTTGCTGGCAGTATCATACAGTGCTACAACCATTTTGATAAACTGGCAATTTCTTAGAAGTTTACGGGTAAACATGCTCTATGACACAGCACATCCACTCCTAGGAACTGGATAAATAAACCTGTATGTCTACAGAAAGACATGTAAAAGAATATTTATGGCAGTTTGATTCATAATAGTCTATAACTGGAAACAACCCAAATGTCCATCAATAAGATAAAGAATACATAAACTGGATATTCATTACAAAGGAACACTACTTAGCAATACAAAAACTGACACACACTAATACACAGATGGATTTCAAAGACATTATGTTGGGTGAAAGAAGTAAGACAAATATAGAAGAGTACATATTACATGATTTCATTTATAAGATGTTCAGTGACGGGAAAATTAATTTATGATGATAGAAATTAAGATCTATTGGACAAGGTAACAAGGGTGTTTCTGGGGTGATAGAAATATTCTTTCTCTTGTTTTGGATAGTGGTTCCATGTCTACATTTCTCAAAATTCTTCAGGCTTCACACTTAAAATTTGTATACTTTACTGACTAAATTATAACTAAAAATACTATTAGTAAAACCTAAAAATGAAATATAGAATTATCATATTATATCAAAAGAGAACTCTAGAAATAAGTGTCAGGTTGTATTATTTTTCATCGTCTCTTAAGGAAAATAATTAAGAATGGTGACTGTAGACTTTGGAAGTACATTAAAACACTCCATTGCCCAGCTTCTTCACTGATTTCATTCTGAGCATATCTAGGATCAAAATAGGGCTGGATTTTCTTTGGAAGTATCTGGGGTGTGGCCCTGAGAATTAAATGAAGTTCATTTCTTGATTATTACTCTAAGTCAATCAATAGACTTGTAACTTTAATATTACAGAGAAATTTCTGATTATTTATCTCAACAAAACATCACTTATAGTGAGAAAAAAGACACCCAGTCAGCTATCTGATTTCTTCTGAAGCCTTTCTGATCTGAGACCTGCTGATTTATATCTAAAATTTGTATTTAAGAAGTGTTGAAATGTTTTGAAATATCCAGATGTATATTAGCTTGGAATTTTTCCTCAGCTTCTGACTATTAATTTATAGGAGACAATATATATCCAGTCTCTGACATTTGTATATCCCTTTAAATTTCTTGTTGTTCTTCACATAGGCCAAAAAATACACTTTGATGTGATGGAAAAAATATATTATTATTTACTGTATTTTTCTGATAGTTGCTGAGAAACTCCATCTGTTAATAATAAAAAGATACTGTTTCCTTACTTTATTCTACTTAGAGTGGGAGGAAAATGCTTTAAATCTTCACAATTTGGGGCACTGGTTCTCTGGATATGCTTGATAATAATTATTGCAGGCAGTTGTAATGCATTTCAAATGCCAGTGTTCCCAAAAACTGTTCTCTGAAAGACAAGCACTGCTGATTTAGCTGCTTGTCACTGGTTTCTCACGGCTTTTGCCAAGTTTTGTAATCTCTCAATCACATTTTAAGGGCAAACTAGTATTCATCTATCCTAAATTTCTTCCACATATTTTTCAGAGCTTAGTACTTTCATTATAATTTACAAAATAAAGTATTTTCCTGTTTCTCAACGACTATGGCTAGGTCAATTCTATGAAATAGGATTCAAATTTAATGAAAAATTTATTTCATTCACTGATACCAAATCCTCTTTCTTTTTCCCTTGGTTTCTTTATACCTCTGACTATTTTAGGAGTTTCAACAAACTTTCATGTTTCATCTCCAATCTAGAAATGACGTGGGGATCAACAAACTCTACTTTTTCACATTAAAGAGTGTGGAGAAATACCTGGAAGTTAAGAAAGAGAAAAATATATAGTCTAATTTCTTATTCCCTCGCAACTTCTAACTGTTGACACAGAGGCTGCTTTTGCTGAAATTCACCAGATTGAGATAACTGATTAACTGTATCCCTAAAGAGAACACTGCTTGTTTAATATACAGGGAAGCAATGGTGCTCAAGGACTGGTCAGTGCCTGCACAGTAGCTGTCAGGTACATGCTGGGCAAACCTCATTTTTTCTTTCTTTTCATTTAATAGAAGCTATGGGAATAAGACAAGCACAGAAAGGATACTAGCCTAGTACCTCACACTCTATCTTGAAGTGTCTTGCAAGTCTGTTCATCAAAATTACAGGGTAAAATTTGTATGTAGGAAAATTAAGTCATACCATTAGACTTAACCACCTGGGCCGTGTCCTCCCAGTTGAAAAATTTTAAGCATACCCAAGGTGACCTAGTTCAAAAACTTGATGCCTCTTGTGGATATATTACATAATGGTTTCATGATATTTGTAAGATATGTCAACTCCTTTAATTCTGTTCCTGTTAATTAAATATTTATATGCATGACATTAGTGTTTTGAGAATATCCTATTTGTTATAAAACAAATATATGGTTTATTCAAAAGAAAAGTGTTGAAATAATCTGCTTACAGAAATCAGAGTTATGTTTCCCTATAAATTTAATTCCACATATTTTACCCTTCATAGAAATGAGCACCAGAGTGAAAACAGGGAGACAGGAAGGCAGGCAAGAGTTGATGATAACCAGGACTAAGGTACTAACAATAGACATATACTAAAGTGACTGCATTCAAGATGTGTATTAGAGCCAAGAGAAATTGCTGATAAATTTAGCATAGGAGATGGGGAAAAGAACACCCCTGGGATGGGAACTGGGAAACTGAGAAAAACAAAAACCTTTGGATCTAGAGATCCAAAGTTTACACATCCATAATTTTTGAAGAAAGAGTTTCTTTTCCATACCACTTTGTCCCACCAAGAATACCCATAAGTTCTTCAGTAGGCTATGGGCCATTCATTAAAGAATGGCATAGTCATATGTAGTGGGACGTACATTGACTGAAGACCTGCATTCAGTTATGTGACCTCGGGGACATCATCCAGACACTCACAGCCTTTGTTTCCTCACCTGTAATGCAGATCAAGGATAACATCTCCACATTGTTTTTGTGAAGGTCAAAGAGATAGTGCTCAAAACAATGCCAATTTGATGGAAGTTAGAGTTTTAATAACTATGCCTTTTAACTTTCCTGTGTGTTGCCTAACATTATGTCATATCCAAATAGGGCCTTTTATAGTGTTAAGTTGATTTTGATTGTTCTAAATATTTTATTCGTATTAAGATATATAATGTATAATATATAACATAATTATTATATATAATTATATTTATATATTAATTATATAACTATACACATATACAAGTATATGTGTGTGTGTACAAGCTAAACAAAAAATGAGAAACTAAAATTCAACCAAACTATTATTTTTACACATAATGCACTGGAAAGTTTAGCACAGCTTAGGAATGTGGTAGCAGAGATAATATCTCTTTCTCAAACTTATTTATTCTTTTCAGTGCTATATTGGTCAAGGAATGCCTAAGGCTTTGCAGCTGATGTCTCTGGAGCAGATCAATTTTCTGATGTTTTTTTCCCTCTGGAGTCTGTCCAAGGAGAAAGGCAAAGAGAGTTGCACAGCATTTTTCACATTGACTTGCTCATTCATTTGAATCAGTAGCACTATTTAAATAAGAACCGAGTGAGTGAAAACAGCATGAGGATCCTTGACTGATGCTTCCAGTTGGAGGCAGTTTTCTTTATTGTGTTCACCTCCTATAGCCTTATGTTCATGTCTCTCTTTTGGTATTTTACACTGTCACTGTAATATACATAAGTGTGTGTATCCTATATATCATGTACACACATACATACATATATGTATATATGCATATCATACATCATATCCAATATATGATGTAGCACATATACTGTGCTAAAATACATGCTAACATGCTTTACCTCTATTACTTACATGAGTACATTCTGACTTATCTTTAATAACCCAGCACTAGTTCATACTGGAAAGTCAAGTTTGTTTCAGATGAATCAAAGAATTAATGATTACATAGATTGCTAGGTAAATGGGTGAAATGTTTAGGCAAAATTCTAAACAGTTGGAAAAAGAGGATAAATTTGGTATTTTCATGGCAGGCAGATTTATGTAAAAGTTGCTTTTTTTTTTTTTTTTTTGCGGTATGCGGGCCTCTCACTGCTGTGGCCTCTCCCGTTGTGGAGCACAGGCTCTGGATGCGCAGGCTCAGCGGCCATGGCCCACGGGCCGTGGGATCCTCCTGGACCGGGGCACGAACCCATGTCCCCTGCATCGGCAGGCAGACTCTCAACCACTGCACCACCAGGGAAGTCCTAAAAGTTGCCTTTTTTTAACCTATGTTTAGAAGACTTTTTATAGCATTTCCATTCATGTATACATTCAATAAGTATTTTTGGATAAATACTATGTCCAAGGTACTCTGCAAAATATTGGGAATACAATAGTAAAAATAAAAACAGTTCCTGCCATCATAGTGTCATCCCCCAAGACATGTCCTTAACTTAAGTGTACATTAATATCTGGTTTTCAAGAGAATATAATCAAAGATAACCTTTATTTGGGCTGCTGTTTGAAGAAGTCCTCCCTGACCTCCTATCCTCCCAATCACTACTCCTTAAGGTTTGGGGGCCTAGTCTGATATTTTCATTGTCTACTTGCAATTGCAGTATTTACTAATGAGCTTGAAGGTTTTACAAAGGCCACCTTCTCTCCAAGCATACAAGGAAACAGAACAAACTAATTTTTTTCAAACTCTACAGATATTACTGATTCCCTATAAAGTTTTGGAGGTAGCAGATAAAGTGAACTAAATCATCTCATTATCTCCTATCCCATACAGATAACCTCTGAAGAGTTGTGTGTTAGGTGGAATATGCTTTATTGGATATTTAGAAGAAATATACTCAGTTTTTTTGTAGGAGCAATAAGGTCACAATGGCTTAGCATTAACGAGGATTTAAAAGATGCACAGATAAATAATTTTTAAAACATTTCCTCTAATAGACCATACAGTTAAAAGTTACTTCCCTGACGTGAAATAGATAGCTAGTGGGAAGCAGCCGCATAGCACAGGGAGATCAGCTCAGTGCTTTGTGACCACCTAGAGGGGTGAGATAGGGAGGGTGGGAGGGAGACGCAAGAGGGAGGGGATATGGGGATATATGGATACATATAGCTGATTCACTTTCCTATACGTCAGAAACTAACACACCATTGTAAAGCAACTATACTCCAATAAAGATGTTAAAAAAAAAAAAAAAGTTATTTGCCTGAGATGGCTGAGGAGAGTTAGAGAAGTGAGGAGATTGTGTGGTTAAGCAATTTATCATAATCCTTTCTGGCCTGAAAATAAGCTGCATGAACTGGTGTGAATCTTACCTAAGATTTTTTTTTTTAACTTCTGTTAACTATCATTTTTTTAATGACACAGTCTTATAGACTAAACATTTTGAGATAATATGTGAACCAAAAACGGAGGCAGAAAAATATAAAAAATACTGTACAATCTGAAATCAAGATGTGCATGAATGGTGAGGGAGTGGAGGCAGAATAACATATTGAAGATATCTTGGAACCTGGGGGTCAGAAAGCATGGATTTGTGTCCTGGCTTAACCACTTGCCAGTGGTTGTAATCTAATTGTAGAAACTCTGTAAGTCTTTGTTAATTCACCTATTCATTGAAGGTGTGACACCATTCCACCTTTCCTGTGTATTACCTTAGGGTATTGCCACAGGATAAAAGGGATGGAGGGGATAATTGCACGTGAACATGTTTTGGTAAATATCATAGATCTAATAATTATATTTACCTTCAAGAAGTTTGGCATAATGGGAAGGTGAGAACTGGCACAGAAATTCAAAAGATGAGAAGATTTTCTAGGATGGTATTATGGGTTGAATTGTATCCTCCACCTTCCCAAATTTATTTGTTGAAGTTTTAATCTCCTGTACTTCAGAATGTGAGCTTATTTGGAAATAGGGTCCTTGCAGATATAATTAGTTAAGATGAGGTCATACTGGAGTAGGGTAAGCCCCTAATCCAGTATGACTGTTGTCCTTATAAAGAGGGAAAATATGAACACAGACATAGACATGCATAGAAGGTAGATGAAATGAAGAAACCTAGGGAGAAGATGACATCTCTAAGCCAAGGAGAGAGACTTGTGACAGATCTTCCTCTCACAGCCCTCATAGGGAACCAAACCTGTGGACACCCTGATTTCTTGACTTCTAGCCTCCAGAACTGTGAGACAGTAAATTTATGTTGTTTAAACTATGCAGTTTGTGGCAGTTTGTTATGGCAACCTGAACAGACGAATGCAGGTAGAAAAGCTTAAGCCAGTCTATAGGCTGAGGAAAGTAACCAACATATTGGAAGAGAGTATCCTTAGATTTCATTTTATTTTCCTCATCTTTTTCATACAGTCTGAACACAGGGGATGGTTACTAAATAATATTGACCAATGGCAATATTTTGAACATGATACAACAGCCAAAGCAGTTCTATATCAATTTCCATTTAAGGTATTTAACTACTGTGCTATAATAATACAAAAGTAAAAATGGCAGTAATTTAAGAATAACAATATAGGAAGAGGGATTCAGAAATATGAAAAAAGGGAACTTCTAAATTTTCACATCTATCAGTATATTTTATAGAAAATGAAAACTATCTATATCACAAGAAGTGTCTTAGAGATAAAATCAGTTCCTTTGCCCAACTATTCCTTTTGCATATTACTTCCCGTGGTGCCTCAGTTGTGCCATCTGTCCTTCTCTTATTATTATTGTTTTTAACATAGGACATAAAGAATATACAACTGACCCTTGAACAACATGGGTTTAAACTATGTGAATCCACCCATACTTGGATTGTTTTCAATAAATACTACAGTACCACATGATCTGCAGTTGGTTGAATCCACAGATGCAAAACTGCAGATACCTGGAGTGTGGACTTGAGTGCTGATAGATTTGTATCTGCCACTGGTCCAGGAACCAATCCCCTGTGGGTACCCAGGGACGACTGTCTTCATATATACCTGTCATTCCACCATCATTATTTTATTTTATTTACTTTTAATTTTTTTAATTTTTTTTTTTTTTTTTTGCAGTACACAGGCCTCTCACCGTTGTGGCCTCTCCCGTTGCGGAGCACAGGCTCCAGACGCTCAGGCTCCGCGGCCATGGCTCACGGGCCCAGCCGCTCCGCGGCATGTGGGATCTTCCCGGACCGGGGCACGAACCTGTGTCCCCTGCATCGGCAGGCTGACTCTCAACCACTGCGCCACCAGGGAAGCCCCACCATCATTATTTTAAAAAGGTGATCACCTCTAACAGAAGGACAGAGCCAGTTATAGGTAGCTAATGATTACTGGTTCACTCAAATTACCCTTCCATCTTCTCCCACGAGGACCCTCACTTTACTGATTACAGACTGACTTCAGCATATCTGACTGCCATCAGTAATGAAAGTGGCTGCACCAGTTAGGTATGGTAATTCCAAGCTAAGGAGTCTATTGATGCATTTGTTTCCCATCAAGGTACGTAGCACAGCACCATAGGAGGTCAGAGTTTGTTATTCTCTCATACATCGAAGTCTGCTTGCCGGTATTATATTTATTGACCTGTCCAACTCCTTTTCCACGACTGATTACTTTTGCCACCCAAATGTTTTCCCTGCTGTCCTGTAATAGCAAAGTTCTCAACAACACTTTGAAAAATAAAAGTCCACTTACTCTTCCCCTGGGAAAATTCTTAATTTCACAGGAACAAGGGTCACCCAGGATTGTGGCAGATGTTGCTTTTGCTATCCAACTTGCATTCCTCCCTCCTTTATTACCAAAGGAAAGTACCCACCTTCATATTTAATTTTCCAGGCTCTTTACAGATTATCAATAGTTTTGTGATCTAATTCTGACCAAAATAATATAAGAAGTGCTCCATTAGCTGGAGCTTACAGAAAACTATTGTTTTCCTCGTAAAGACAAATCACTCAACATTCACCTTTGCCTTTCACTGGTCCTACTTTTTTTTCTGAACGTAATATATTATAGTAGAACAACAATTTTGTGAACATGAAAAGGAAACTACTCAGTAAAGGTGCTGATGCCTGGGTCCCTCTGGCATTTCTTAGAGTCAAACTACCAGCTCTGAACCAGTTACCTCTGAACTTCTTAACTGAGAACAATTGCTCCCTGTTATATTTAAGTCACTTGGACCTATTTAGGTTTTCTGCTATAGGCAGAGGAATGTAATACTAAAGGGGTTCACAGATCTAGAGTGTAGGTGCAACCTTTCCAGAATAGCTGGGCTTTGTAATGACTATTAGGTCAATGACTTTTTCTACCAATCACTTTCAAGATTAAAATATTCTAAGAGTTATA
This sequence comes from Neophocaena asiaeorientalis asiaeorientalis, assembly GCF_003031525.2. NCBI lineage: Eukaryota > Metazoa > Chordata > Mammalia > Artiodactyla > Phocoenidae > Neophocaena > Neophocaena asiaeorientalis. The sequence continues at coordinate 393,278 of NW_020175221.1, read as the reverse complement.
ACTTGTAGACTTTGGATTACTAAAAATCATATATGTAGAGGGACTAGGTCTGTTTTCTTCTTTACTTCTGCAATTAAATGTCACAAAAGTCTGATATTTTTATACAGACGGCATAGAGATCATCAGGCCTACCTACCTTCAACATGATACTAACATGGTGTATTGGTTTTTTCCCCTTCAGGGCCCACGTAACTCTCTGGCTATAATTTAATCCTCAGAGAGGTCCATCTTGATGAGTTCCAGAGTGTGAACAGGAAAAAGAAATAGGCAATAGACTGTTGATTTCCCCAGTTTGGGAATTCAAATTAATAAATCTTAGAAACACAGGGAGATATATTTGTATAAGTATTAATGTATTTATGTATTTTTTATATATAGACAACTCCTCTCTATGTCATACTGCTTTATTTTCCTAAGTAACTCACATATGTTCAGTGGCACAAATATTGAACATTTGCTAATGAAAATACATGTATCTTGATTTCTCCATTCATAAATATCCCCAAAGGATATTTTCTGATTCTGACATCTCAAAAGTGACTATAACAGATTTTTTTCTAGTAATTGTATGTATTGATAAGGAAAGGTACCACCATCCATTTTATTACATCCCTGAAAGTAAAACTAATTATATTGTAAATCATTCAAGTAAATGGATCACTTGATATCTATGTATAATTTAGAGATGATGATCTCCATCTGAATTTCTTTTTAAGATAAATGGAAAAATGATCTTAATTCAACTTGTGAAGAATACTTTCCCCACACAGTTTCTGGAAAATAATTGATATATTAATGATAAGAAAATGCAACCAATCATATAATCCAGCCTGAACAAGTAACCAACCTCTGGAAACTAAATCTGCTGGAGGGAGTAATCACTTATAAACTACTGTATATTCCATATCTTCTTATCAATAACTATGGACACCCAAATAAATAGATTAGATACCAATAGAAATCATTTGAAAGAATGAACACCATGATGGAAGCTCAAAACTCTGTAAGACATACAATAAAATAATTTGTTGATTCTTATTATGTCCTCCTGGGAGTTTTGCTTTCCTGTAAGTGGCTATTGAATACAGGACAGACTTTAGACAAACTTATGAGGTACATGAAATTTGCATTTGATTGCTCTCAATTTCTCCCCCATTAGATTCTGATGGCTTATTTGCTACTTCCCTTACATATTCAAAGCCTGAAGTCCAATCTGTCCCACACCTATTTTTAACACAGTCTCACAAATCCTTTACTCCAATTAAGGTAAAAATGCTTGATAACATCTAAAATCTTATTTTTCTGAGTGTAATTGAATTTTAATAATGACTAAGATCTAGAGTGAAATGGAGGAAAGGTATTCCAGGCAAGCACCCTGAAGTTGCTCTACTCCAGCAAAGATTTAAATAATTGCTTTAAATATGAAAGGGAGAGTAAAGGCAGAGAGCATCTTTTGCTAGTATAATACTTATTATTCAGCTCTGAGAGAAACTGAGACAGAGATTTTACTCAATGTCCTCAATAAATATTTATCATCTGCTTCAGGAATGTATTGTTGGTAACAGACTGCCTTCAAACTTAGAAGTTTAGCACAATTTATTATTATTTTTCATGGTTCTGTGGTTGGCAGGGCACACCTGGCTGATTCTGTCTTAGGGACTCTCATGTAATTGTAGTCAGATGGAAGCTGAGGCTGGAGTCATCCAAAGGCGTAACTGGGCTGCATGTGTCAAATGGGTCACTAATAGAGCTGGTGAGCAATGCTGGCTGTCCACTAAGAGCTTGGGTGGGTTTGTCGACTGAAAAACCTACACATGCCCTCTCTATGTGCCTTGAACTTCTCACAGCAAGATTGCTTTGTTCCTCGAAGAGGGTCCCAATGATGCGTATTCCAGGAAATCCAGGAAGAAGTTCTAAATCTTCTTATGACTCAGCCTCAGAAGTCACAGAATATCACTTCTGCCATATTCTATTAGTCAAATATCCCAGAAGCAAGATAAGCTATAAGACTCTGTCTTTTGATGTTGGAGTGGCAAAGTGACATTAAAAACAACATATGGTATGAGCTATATTTACAGATCATCTTTGGAAGATGCAGTCTCCACATCCTCCATGATAAGTCTGCTCATTGTTTTATAATTTCCACTGTCTCATTACCTTAATAAATAGATTCTTAGAATTTCACTAGAAACTGTATTTTCCAGCATTTTTCTTTTTTTTTTTTTTGAAAGCTAACTATAGCCAAGAGGTAAAGTTCCAGCCAAAGAATATGAGTAGAAGTGACATGTGCACCTTCCTCTTAAGGCTCCTCTTAAAAGTGAAGCTGGGGGCTTCCCTGGTGGCACAGTGGTTGAGAGTCCGCCTGCCGATGCAGGGGACACAGGTTCGTGCCCCGGTCCGGGAAGATCCCACATGCCGCGGAGCGGCTAGGTCCGTGAGCCGTGGCCACTGAGCCTGCGCATCCGGAGCCTGTGCTCCGCAATGGGAGAGGCCAAAGTGAAGCTGGGACTTCCCTGGTGGTCCAGTGGTAAATAATCTTTGCTTCCCCTGCAAGGGGCATGTGTTCTCAGGGAACTAAGATCCCGTGATCCCGCATGCCATGTGGTGCGGCCAAAAAAAAAGAAGCTGCTTGTCTGTCATGGATTTCTCTTATTCTCTTTCCATTGGCTTGGAAATGATGAAGAAGATCAGAGCAACCATGGAAGCCCTATTTTGTTAACGGCAGAGTCTAACTACCAGCTTTGAGCTTTGCATCTCGGAATTGTTCCATGAGAGAAAAATAAAATGTCTATCTTAACTGAGTCATTGAATTTACAATCTCTTCATTACAGCAGCTTGTGCCAACTGTGGCCATTGTATTCTTCATATATTATTTCCCAAATCCCTGAAATGATTATATATGATCATATGGCTACTTTTATTATTTCTGCTTTAATCTACTAAGGTAGGAGAAAATGGCATAGTGTATAACAGAATGCATTACTGAACTATTATGTAAATTACATATATGCTTACTCTTAGAAGGGTGAACTTGCTTTATCATGAATAGTCTTTGCTTTTTTCACTAGTAACAAATAGCTTTAAAAGTTTATGGCTGATAACAGTTTTCCCAGAGGGTATAGGTGAGCATGATTTGTGCAGGCAGGGAGAGAAAAAAAGTGGGAATTATTTTCTGTAATAATTCTTCAACTTTAGGGCAAGTATCACTTTTATAAACTTAGAGCTATAATTTTGCTTTTATGAATTATTTATATGTAATGCAATATATGTGATATAATGCAATTATTATTGCTCTTTCTGTTTACAAAATCTTTGAAACAAATTCTGTTTATATGCCTTTCCTATCATTACAATTTTCTTCAGTAAATCTAAGACACTATATATAGGCTTGCCTTGCTAAAATTTCACCTGCGCTTTAATTTTTCCTCACACAACTTTTAGTCTTCTTTGTCAAGGGTGTTTTAAGGAGAAGAGCTTTCTTGACTCCACTGTTAATTGAGAAAAACATAATCTGTTTATTTTGTAACTGCAAATGGAGACTGTGTAGTTCTTCAGAAAAGGAATTAGTGATAAATACATTTCCTTAGTTTAGAGATGCCAGCCTAAATTTTAACTTAGGTCATTTAAACTATAAATATTTCACTTCAGCATTAGAAGTTTTAAAAAATAGGGAATTTCAGAAAGGCTGCTTTAGTCCTTGGACTTCTGAGTATACATAACAAATTAACAAGGAAAAATAATTACATTCTATATTCTGCCTATGCCTATTTTAATTTTCCCAACCCCAAAGATAATATCTATCTACATGATAAATTTTATTTGTATATATGCACATATATGTGTATACATAAATACATATGTATGCATACATATATTGAATATAATGCTTTGGGTTAAAGAATGTAACTTAGCTGAATCCAGATAAGGGAGGTGAGGCAGAATGCTCCAGCCACAATGTGAAATCACTGAAAAGTTATAGAGCAATGGCATGAATCCAGGGAGGATTGAAAACTTGGGACTATTTATTTGTGATCAATCTGTCCTTCATCTTCTTTTACCTTCCCTCTTCTAACACTCTGAAGGTTTGGGATACTTTCATTCTTTTCTATTACCATGGTTTCATTTCTTGCTTCACTGACCTAAAAAAAGAATAGTTTTATTGTGGTATAACTGATATATAAAGAACTGCACATATTTATTGTGTATAGTCTGATGAATTTGGACACGTGCAAACACATATTATCATCACAATTAAGGTAATGGACATATCCAAAACCTCCCATAGTGTCCTTTTTTTTTTTAAGTAACAACACTTAATATTACATCTACCCTCAACAAAATTTGAAGTACATGATACTGTGAGGTTTGTTGTCTAATACTTTTGTCAAGAAGGGTGCATAGAAATTATATTCCCTCTGGGAATAAATTTCATAGGGTATATATTGTTTCCTTGAAGAATTAATAGGATTGATCACTGTTTCCTAGCATTCAGAGTTGCTGTGGAAAAAGACCTACCTAGCATATTTAATCACTGAACTACTCATAGATACCTTGAGCTCTGAGAGCTTCAGGTCAGAACCCAAACTGTTTCTACCAACAGAGTTGGAAGAAAGCCTGGAATAAACTGACTGATTTCAGTTCTTCCTATTATAAAAACCAGAATGTATAGTTGTTAGACAGCTGAATAAAGGGAAAATTGTGGGATACTCCTCTGCTTTTTTCATAATACCCATATACCTTGGATAAAATTCATGTGTCATCATTTAACTTTAATTTTTAATAGAACACATTTACTATCAAAGGCTTACCCTCAAATTCTTACTTGTTTTTTCCCTAAACTGAATTTTCCTATATTTACAAAGGTAATATTTGGGAAGGCATAAATTAGGAGTTTGGGATTAACAGATACACACTATTATATATAAAATAGATAACCAAAAAGGACCTACTGTATAGCACAAGGAGCTGTACTCAATATCTTGTAATAACCTATAAGGGAAAAGAAGCTGAAAAAAGAATGAATATATATATATATATATGAATCACTTTGCTGTACTCCTAAAGCTAACACATAGTAAATCCACTATACGTCAATTAAAAATTTTTTTAAATAGAAAGGTAATATTTAACTTAACACTTCAAATAGAAAAAAAGCTGTCTTCAAAGCATTAGAAAACTGAAACCAAAATACTGCTTCATCTCTAGTATCCTTTTCTGTTCTTCCCAAGTCCCTGTTTAAATGAAGGATGTCATAGAAATTGCTCTTAGAAATGTCTCTTCTTCCATCTACACTGTTACAGTAAATTTGTTCTCTTTTGAAATCTGAAGGTTTATAACATCCTAGGAAGTAAGAGGTAATAGTCATTCCTTATTTTCAATCCTGATAGTTACTGATGTATCAGCTTTCTCATCTCATGGTTATTCTTTCCTTTCACAGTCTATTAACTTGCAGTTCCAGGCCCAGCAATCTGTAACTAACTGTAGAGGCTACCACATGCACAGGGATTTATCTCCTAAGTTTAGGATTTATCTCCTAAGCTCAATGTGTTGTTCAGAATCTGTAGGTAGAATTTCCTCTTTCAATTCAATTTTATTTTATCTGTTAATCTTGGAGGAGGAGAGTTCAGATTTGTCTTGCATTTTTAATTATTAACTTTTTTATTCTCCATCCACATGCTTTTCTTTCTATGTCTACTGACTAGCTTTAAGGAAAAAGCATGCTTGCTTTTCCTTTGATGCTTCCCTAGCTATCATTATTAGAAAACCATTTGCTTTCCCTGGGTTCTTCAAGAAAGTTGAGTCAAAAATAGAAAGTTTTACATTGTCAAAGTGCACACAAATCTATCATCTTGTAGTGCTATAATCCTCTAAAGGAATTAAAAGCAGTGTTAGTTAAAGCTGAGCTCATTCTTGCATCCACTCAGGATTTTAGAAATATATTTTATCAACCTTAACAATGAAAAAACTTCTAACTACAGGATATAGCTACTTGAAGCAATCACCACTCTAGGTTCAGAGTTGGCTGAAGTTTTCTCAACTCTGTGTCTAAAACCTAACTTTTTCGGTACGCGGGCCTCTCACTGTTGTGGCCTCTACCGTTGTGGAAAACAGGCTCCGGATGCGCAGGCTCAGCGGCCATGGCTCACGGGCCCAGCCGCTCCGCGGCATGTGGGATTTTCCCGGACAAGGGCACGAACCCGTGTTTCCCGCATCTGCAGGCCACTGCGCCACCAGGGAAGCCCAAGGCCCCTACGCTTTTTAACAGCACTTGATTGCTTCATTTGCGGGTGGAGACGGGTACTAGGTGCCAAATTATGTGCCAAGGTAGACCGGTTGCCACAAAACTGCTGTCATATCAGAAGCCTTTAAAAGCAGAGCAGGAGACATTGCTTCTGTTGCTGAAAGAAAACAAAAGGTTTCTTTACGACAATAATGACAGCCCTGTAGCCCAGGAGAAGTGAGGGCCATACTCTGCATTTTACCCATAAGGATGAACAACCAAATCTGATTCCTTTTGTAAATTGCTAGTAGACTCACAGCTGTTGACATGAGGTCCCTCCTGCCAATCACGTATGTCAGTATAGTTCAGGGCACGAAGAGAAAATGAAACCGAGGAAGGTTTGGCATTAAAGAAATCCATGTCATGGGAAGAGATGGGTAGGAATTAGCATAGACAAACATTAATTGTCTCAAATACTAGAGTAAGCTTATATAATTAAATTAAGAAGGACTGAGGTGGTAATTAGGAGCATATCTACCCTTTTAGTTTAATTCATATTTTATATTGAATTATAACTTTATATGTCTTAAAAAAGCTTTTATACATCTGCTGTCATTCTTTTTTTGTTATTGTTAGTTTTTAAGATAGGACATGCTCACACAGCCTAGAATCTAGTGAAACCAGGTAAAAATGTTCACTCCTAACTATACTGCCTGTAACGAAGCTGGCCACAGATGTGACTTGAACAAGTCAGTCTTTGTGTTTGCATCGCTCCTCTGCTGTTAAGCAGCTAAATTGCTCTGGGTAGGTTGAGGGGGTTAGCAAACTTCAGTGGTTGGAGTTGCTGATCTGTAGAATGGGCACAGGTATAACTATCCTCATCTGTTGTAGTGTTTATATAAGAATACGTATGTAAAATTTTTCAAATTTTCCCCTATTCCTGACAGTGGAGCAGGGGAAAATTTCATCTCATTAAAGCGGTGACCTTCAATGGTAAGGAGTTCTGGAGCACAAGGAGATGGGACATACAATGGGATGGCAAACCTTCTGGGGAATATATTAGAAATTTGGAAAAAACAGTAGTCATCTTGTTTTTATAAAAGCATTATTGAGATATAATTTACATACTATAAAATACTGTTTGTGGTATGTTCACAAGATGTGCTACTATCACCACTAATCACAGAACATTTTCATCAACCAGAAAGAAATTTCAGGGCTTCCCTGGTGGCGCAGTGGTTAAGAATCCACCTGCCGATGCAAGGGGACACGGGTTCGTGCCCCGGTCCGGGAAGATCCCACATGCCGCGGAGCGGCTGGGCCCGTGAGCCATGGCCGCTGAGCCTGCGCATTCGGAGACTGTGCTCCGCAAGGGGAGAGGCCACAACAGTGAGAGGCCTGCGTACCACAAAAAAAAAAGAAAAAAAAAAGAAAGAAATTTCATATTCATTAGCAGTTACTCCTCCCCTTTCCCTAGCTTCTGACAACCACTTGTCTACTTTCTACCTCTACAGATTTGACTATTCTGGAGATTTCATATAAACAGAATCATATAATATGTGGCCTTTTGTGTTTGGATTCTTTCTCTTAGAATAATGTTTTCAAGGTTCATCCGTGTTGTAGCATGTAATAGTATTTAATTCTTATTTATAGGCTAGTAATATCTCATTATTTATATATCCCATGTATTTTTGTCCATTCATTAGTTGATGAACATTTGAGTTGTTTCTACTTTTAGGCTATTATAAATAGTGCTGCCATAAACATTTGTGTACAAGTTTTTGTGTGGATATATGTTTTCATTTCTACTGAATATATAACAAAGAATGAAATTGCTGGGTCCTATTGTAACTCTATGTTTAATATTTTGAGGAATCACTAAATTGTAAAATGTTGACACTACTTTGGAATACAAATTCATCAGCAATGTATAAGGGTTCTAGTCCCTTCACATCCTTACCAACAGTTGGTATTTTCTGTCTTTTTTACTTTAGCCATCTTAGTGGGTATGAAGTGATATCTCATTATGGTTTTGAATGACATTTGCCTAGTGACTACTGATGTTGAACATGTTTTCATGCCCTTATTAGACATTTTTATACATTCTTTGGAAAGATGGCTCTTCAAATCCTTTGCCCATTTTATTTTGTCTTTTTATTGTTGACTTTAAGATTCCTTTATATGGTAATTGTAATGCTTACCCTTTCACTATAATTGACATCCAGTATCTTTTATAGTGACTCTCAAAGTGTGGTTCAGGGGTCTCTGGTTGTCCCAGATACTCTTTCAAAAGGTCAAAACTATTTTCACTCCACCAAGTGTACAATGGAGTTTTCTAGTGACCACATATGTGTGATATCATAATAGATTAAATGCAAAAGCTGAATTCTGCAAAGCCAGACATTAAAAAGATTTGCAAAAATATAAAATAATGCCATTTTTTTCACTAAAAAATAATTGCTTGTGTTGGAAAATAATATTACTTTTCATAAAAATATGTTATGAATAATGTAATAGGCTTGTTATGGTTATTTTGAAATGGATTAATAAATTCTTTTTAGAATTTCATTTTAAAGTATAGTACAATAAATGTTGATTGTTATGTAACCCACATAAACAAAAACTATTTGTGGTCCTCAATAATTTTTACATGTAAAGTGGTCCTGAAACCAAAAAACGTAGAGCCATGAATATAATGTGATGCTGTGCACATGGTAGATACTCAATAAAATCCAAAACTGTCCTTTTATAAAGTTATTCAATTCAGCATTAGAGGAAGATTTGAGATGAATCCTTTCAGCTGTGCTCTATTCTTAACTGCTGCACAGTTTGAGGAAACACACAGAAGAGGGAAAGAATTCAAGAGATCGGATATAAGAACTTGAAGAACACAATGCTTTTCCATCTTATTTTTGTGTTTTTCTGCCTCTGCAGACATATTGTTTGGTTATAGGTACCCCTTCTCTCCCTAAACATGGCACTCCTAGTTCAATGCCCTTGAATTTTCCACATTCCACCACCAACCACGTAGAGCCTACTGCTTCCAAGCATTTCTAATATGGTAGTAACTATGAACAGGGGCTCTGAAATAAAATTAGATGAGTATTTAATTTCAGTGATAGCCTCTTACTTGCTACACAAACTTGGGCTGGTTACCAGACATTTCTGAGAAAGAGCACACATGTCTGCATTGTGTTAGTTAAAAGCACAGACTCTGGAGCCTGACTGCCTGTGTTTAAATCCCCAGACTGTCACTTAATGGTTACGTAACCTTAGTTTTAAATTACTTAACCCCTCCTTCCTTGGACTCCTCATCTATAAAAAAGGAATAATGATAATAACAGTACAAATCATGGTGTTGTAAAGAGATATATAGATAATTTTTAAGAATACAGTCAGTAATGCTGTAATGCTTGGTACATAATAAATACTCTGGAGGTGTTTGCCACATTATCATTTCTGTATTCTGTTTCTCAAATTTACCATCTCTATAATGAGGATAATAACAGTTCCTACTTCATGGGATTGTTATAAGAATTGAATGAAAATACGTATAAAGTGTTTAGCAGAGTCTCAGGCACAGACTAAGCTCTCGATAAAGCATTAGCTATTATTATTGTCACTAATAGATGGTTGGCTATTTAAGGGACCATAAAAAGAATCTGTGATTATACTTTAATGTCAGAAGTCTTCCCAGTTAAATCTTTGAATTCTAGAAGGTTCATGCTAGAAGGAACCTTGGAGTCTATATAATTCTGCAATTCCAAATTGAACTTTGAATCTGAATCACCTGGGGTCCACCTCAGTTCTACTGAATCACAGTTTCTATGACCAAGGTTTTGGCAATTGTAGGTCCACAGATTCTCTGGATAATTCTAGTGAGTTTGAGAATCACCATGATAAACAATTCCTTTGTTTTATATTTGAGGAAAGAGAGGTGTGGAGGGGCAATGAACTTGGTAAGTTATCTCAAACCAGGGCAAGAACCTCAATTTCTAAACTTAAAACCAAATATAACTTACCAGACATTTATACGTCAGTGTGAAAGAGTTGCAAATCCTTCTTAATTGTATGTTTTTCTACAGAAAGAGCACAAGAATCCTGAAAGCTGGAGCCGTAAAATGGTTAACTCTAAACATATACCTCCCAGATTCACAATCTAGCTGAAGACTTGAATGCTGGTCTATACACATTTCTCAGCCTCTCTTTGATACTATCAGCAGCAATGGAAAGTAGTCACATGTCCTTAAACTTGAGAAATGTCTTTCAATACTACATCGTTGTAGATAAGTATAAGGAAGAAAGTTACTTTGGACAAATGTCACCTCTGACTCTAATTTACCAACTCAATTTCTCTTTTATGTTTGGATGACTAAGGCAAAACTTCTCAACAGAGATAGAATACTACTAGATATTAGTACCTCAGTTAGATCTTTAAAGGGAAGAAAATGATCAGTGACTACTTCTCTACAGAGAAGCTGTCAGTCAGAGCCTGTGAATGAAGTCACCACTGAAGTCTCACTAATATTCTTCCTGTCCAGAACAGCCATACCTGAAGCTAGATGTTGGGATTGGTGTTGTGTAAAATTGTGCATATTTTAGGCCTTTCCCACTTTTCATTTAAAAATAACAGTATTATCACCATATGTTAATACTTCATAATTTATACATTACATTTATAATTATTATACTATCTCATTTGATTATGTAATTACCTTTCTTTACAGTTGAAGATACTAAGATATGGAAACAAAGTAATTTGTCAATAATAATATGTATTAGTTGGTAGAGTCAATGTATTAATTCATACGGTTAAATAGAAAACCTGAACTTCACTCTAAATCCTACGCTCTTTCCAAAACACCAAAGCTTTCTTCCCATTTCATTAGAAAGTATTAATTTTGAAACTGTTTTATAGGTTATCATTTCCAGTGAGTTAGATTTGTGAAAGAAAAGCCTCAATACAAATTTTAAAACTTCTAATTGTGGTGCTTTAGGCACTATGGCTAATTTGCATGTGATCTTTTGGGGTCATTTCCCTTTCTTAGAATCACCCTGAATGATGCATATACTGTTTCTTCCATCTGTAATCCACTTCCCCTTTGCTTAAACGTCCTTCCTGCTCTGAGAGGTTTTCCCTTATATCTCCCCACTGTTTGCTTCTCAGGCTCCTTGTTTATTAATTCCTTAGCCTTATCACCATTGGGCATCATTTTTTTTTGCACGTCTGTTTTCTTAGATACAGTATCATTTCTCCACTAGACCCCATGATCTGTGCCTGTCTCCTTCACCTTTGCATCCCCAGAGCCTGGTCTAGTGTTGCCACTCTTTAAAAACCTGAATGACTGTGTAGGTCTATGAATTCTCAAAGCTACTTAACCAATTAGCCAGCTCTGCCTAGGTAGTGCCAGCAGGGGAGCAGCCTGTGCTGAGAAGCAGCATTCAGGCCTTTGGAGAAGGGCTAATACTTGCAGACACAGTAAAAGTTCTGATATTTTTGGTATGGTTTCTAAGTTGCATGTCACCAGTTATATCAATCCCTCAAGCACACTGACTCACCGGGACTTGAAATTGTAATACGGTGATGTGCCAAATAAGGTGTTTTTTAAATTAACTTGCATTGCACCCCCCCAAAAAAATTGTCAAATCAGAATTTTGCTGAGGTATGTTAATCTCCTATCTGTGCAGAATAGGATACACAAAGAATTTTTGGTTGTTAATAATATTGGGTTTGTGTTCTGGAAAATACTCTAGACACATTTTCAGAAAGCATACTTCTCTCTGGCATAAAGTCTAATAGCATATAATATATAACAATGTGTTCAAGCTATGAAAGGAGTTTGCCAGTTTTATGAATTTTTATGATTTTGCCTTCACCTTCTGTTTGAACTTCTCCCCTAGAGTATCACATAACAGAGGCAGAAACACAGAGATACTAAAGTTAAAAGTCATTTTCCGAGGGACCTTCAAGAATGTGGAAGAGTAAGATGTGGAAATCACCTTCCTCCCCACAAATACATCAGAAATACATCTATATGTGGATCAACTCCTACAGAACACCTACTGAATGCTGGCAGAAGACCTCAGACTTCCCAATAGGCAAGAAATTCCCCACCTACTTGAGTAGGGCAAAAGAAAAAAGAAAAAACAGACACAAAACAATAGGAACAGGACCTGCACCTTGGGGAGGGAGCTGTGAAGGAGTAAAAGGTTCCACATGCTAGGAAGCCCCTTCACTGGCAGAAACAACAGACATGGGCATGAAATGCTAAAGCTGCTGCTGCGGCCACCAAGAAGCCTGTGTGCAAGCACAGGTCACTATCCACACTTCCCTTCCCAGGAGCCTGTGCAGCCCGCCACTGCCAGGGTCCCATGATGCAGGGACAACTTACCCGGGAGAACACACGGCATGCCTGAGGATGGTGCAACATCACACTGGCCTCTGACACTGCAGGCTCACCCCGCATTCTGTACCCCTCCCTCCCCCAGCCTGAGTGAGCCAGAGCCCCCTAATCAGCTGCTACTTTAACTCCGTCCTGTCTGAGCGGAGAACAGATGCTCTCAAGAGACCTACACACAGAGGTAGCGCCAAACACAAAGCTGAACCCCAGGAGCTGTGCAAACAAAAAAGAAAGGGAGATCTCTCCCAGCAGCCTCACGAGCAGCAGATTAAGTCTCCACAATCAAATTGATGTACCTTGCATCTGTAGAATACCTGAATAGACAGCGAATCATCCCAGAATTGAGGCAGTGGACTATGGGAGCCATGATATATATATATTTTTCCTTTTTCTCTTTTCTGAGTGTGTATGTGTATGCTTCTTTGTGTGATTTTGTCAGTATAGCTTTGCTTTTACCATTTGTCCTAGAGTTCTGTCTGTCCTTTTTTTATAGTATAGTTTTTAGAACTTATTATTGTTGGTGGATTTGTTTTTGATTTGGTTGTTCTCTTCTTTTGTTATGTTTTAATTTTTTCATTTTAAATAATTATCTTTATTTTAATAACTTTATTTTATTTTTCTTTCTTTTTTGTTTTCTCCCTTTTCTTCTGAGCCATGTGGCTGACAGGGTCTTGGTGCTCCAGCCAGGTGTGAGGCCTGTGACTCTGAGGTAGGAGAGCTGAGATCAGGACATTGGTCTAACAGAGACCTCCCAGCTCCATGTAATATCAAACAGCAAAAACAGTCCCAGACATCTCCATCTCAACTCTAAGACCCAGCTCCACTCAACAACCAGCAAGCTACAGTGCTGAACACCCTATGCCAAACAACTAGCAAGACAGGAACACAACCCCACCCATTAGCAGAGAGGCTGCCTAAAGTCATAATAAGGTTACAAACACCCCAAAACACACCACCAGATGTGGTCCTGCCCACCAGAAAGATAAGTTCAGCCTCATCCACCAGAACACAGGCACTAGTCCCCTCCACCAGGAAGCCTACACAACCCACTGAACCAAGCTTAGCCACTGGGGGCAAACACCAAAAACAACAGAAATTACAAGCCTGCAGCCTGTGAAAAGGAGACCCCAAACACAGTAAGTTAATAAAATGAGAAGACAGAGAAACACTGAGCAGATGAAGGAGCAAGGTAAAAACCCACCAGACCTAACAAATGAAGAGGAAATAGGCAGTCTACCTGAAAATTAATTCAGAGTAATGATGATCCAAATCTTGGAAACAGGATGGAGAAAATACAAGAAACGTTTAACAAGGACCTAAAAGAACTAAAGAGCAAACAAACAATCATGAACAACACAGTAAATGAAATTAAAAATTCTCTAGAAGGAATCAATAACAGAATAACTGAGGCAGAAGAATAGATAAGTGACCTGGAAGATAAAATAGTGGAAATAACTAATGCAGAGCAGAATAATGAAAAAAAGAATGAAAATAATTGAGGACAGCCTCAGACATTTCTGGGATGACACGAAACACACCAACATTCGAATTATTGGGGTCCCAGAAGAAGAAGAGAAAAATAAAGGGGCTGAGAAAATATTTGAAGAGATTAGAGTTGAAAACTTCCCTAATATGGGAAAGGAAATAGTCAATCAAGCCCAGGAAGTGCAGAGAGATGCATACAGGATAAATCCGAGCAGAAACACGCCAAGACATATATTAAATGAACTATCAAAAATAAAATACAAAGAAAAAATATTAAAAGCAGTAAGGGAAAAACAACAAATAACATACAAGGGAATGCCACTAAGGTTAACAGCTGATCTTTCAGCAGAAACTCTGTAAGTCAGAAGGGGATGGCAGAACATATTTAAAGTGATGAAATGGAAAAACCTACAACCAAGATTACTCTAACCAGCAACAATCTCATTCAGATTCAATGGAGAAATAAAAAACTTTACAGAGAAGCAAAAGCTAAGAGAATTCAGCACCACCAAACCAGCTTTACAACAAATGCTAAAGGAACTTCTCTAAGCAGGAAATAAAAGAGAAGGAAAAGACCTACAATAACAAACCCAAAACAATTAAGAAAATGGTAACAGGAACATACATATCGATAATTACCTTAAATGTAAATGGATTAAATGCTCCAACCAAGACAGACAGACTGAATGGATACAAAACCAAGACCCGTATAGATGCTGTCTACAGGAGACCCAGTTCAGACCTAGGGACACATACAAACTGAAAGTGAGGGGACAGAAAAAGATATTCCATGCAAATGGAAATCAGAAGAAAGCTGGAGTAGCAATTCTCCTATCAGACAAAATAGACTTTAAAATAAAGACTATCACAAGAGACAAAGAAGGACACTACATAATGATCTAGGGATCAATCCAAGAAGAAGATATAACAATTGTAAATATTTATGCACCCAACATAGGAGCACCTCAATACATAAGGCAAATACTAACAGCCATAAAAGGGGAAATTGACAGTAACACAATCATAATAGGGACTTTAACACCCTACTTTCACTGATGGACAGATCATCCAAAATGAAAATAAATAAGGAAGCACAAGCTTTAAATGATACATTAAACAAGATGGACTTAATTTATATTTACAGGACATTCTATCCAAAAACAACAGAATACACTTTCTTCTCAAGTGCTCATGGAACATTCTTTAGGATAGATCATATCTTGGGTCAAAAATAAAGCCTTGGTCAATTTAAGAAAACTGAAATCGTATCAAGTATCTTTTCAACCACAACGCTATGAGACTACATATCATTTACAAGAACATATCTGTAAAAAATACATACACATGGAGGCTAAACAATACACTACTTAATAACCAAGAGATCACTGAAAAAATCAAAGGGGAAATCAAAATTTACCTAGAAACAAATGGCAATGAAAACACGATGACCCAAAACATATGGGATACAGCAAAAGCAGTTCTAAGAGGGAAGTTTATAGAATTACAATCTTACCTCAAGAAACAAGAGTCATCTCAAATAAACAACCTAACCTCATACCTAAAGCAATTAGAGAAAGAAGAACAAAATCCCCCCAAAGTTAGCAGAAGGAAAGAAATCATTAAGATCAGACCAGAAATATATGGAAAAGAAATGTAGGAAACAATAGAAAAGATCAATAAAACTAAAAACTGGTTTTTTGAGAAGATAAACAAAATTGATAAACCATTAGCCAGACTCCTCAAGAAAAAAAGGCAGAAGACTCAAATCAATAGAATTAGAAATGAAAAAGGAGAAGTAACAACTGACACTGCAGAAATACAAAAGATCATGAGAGATTACTACAAGAAACTATATGCCACTAAAATGGACAACTTGGAAGAAATGGACACATTCTTAGAAAAGCAAAACCTTCAAAGACTGAACCAGGAAGAAATAGAAAATATAAACAGACCAATCACAAGCACTGAAATTGAAACTGTGATTAAAAATCTTCCAACAAACAAAAGCCCAAGACCAGAGGGTTTCACAGGCGAATTCTGTCAAACATTTAGAGAAGACCTAACACCTATCCTTCTCAAACTCTTCCAAAATATAGCAGAGAAAGGAACACTCCCAAACTCATTATATGAAGCCACCATCACCCTGATACTAAAACCAGACAAAGATGTCACAAATAAAGAAAACTACAGGCCAATAACACTGATGAATATAGGTGCAAAAATCCTCAACAAAATACTAGAAGACAGAATCCAACAGCACATTAAAAGGATCATACACCATGATCAAGTGAGGTTTATCCCTGGAACGCAAGGATTCTTCAATATGCACAAATCATTCAACGTGATAAAGCGTATTAACAAATTGAAGGAGAAAAACCGTATGATCATCTCAACAGATGCAGGAAAAGCTTTTGACAAAATTCAACACCCCTCTATGATAAAAAATAAACTCTCCCGAAAGTAGGCATAGAGGGAAGTTACCTCAACATTATAAAGGCCATATTTGCCAAACCCACAGCCAACATCATTCTCAATGGTGAAAAACTGAAACCATTTCCACTAGGATCAGGAACAAGACAAGGTTGCCCACTCTCACCACTATTATTCAACATAGTTTTGGAAGTTTTAGACAGGGTAATCAGAGAAGAAAAATAAATGAAAGGAATCCAAATCATAAAAGAAGGAGTAAAGCTGTCAGTTTTTGCAGATGACATGATACTATACATAGAGAATCCTAAAGATGCTACCAGAAAACTACTAGAGCTGATCAATTAATTTGGTAAAGTATCAGGATACAAAATTAATGCACAGAAATCTATTGCATTCCTATACACTAATTATGAAAAATCTGAATGAGAAATTAAGGAAACATTCCCATTTACCATTGCAACAAAAAAATAAAATACCTAGGAATAAACCTACCTAAGGAGACAAAAGACTTGTATGCAGAAAACTATAAGACACTGGTGAAAAAATTAAAGATGATACAAACAGATGGAGAGATACACCATGTTTTTGGATTGGAAGAATCAACATTGTGAAAATAACTATAGTACCCATATCAATCTACAGATTCAGTGCAATGCCTATCAAACTACCAACGGCATTTTTCACGGAACTAGAACAAAATATTTCACAATTTTTATGGAAACACAAAAGACCACAAACAGCCAAAGTGATGTTGAGAAAGAAAAACAGAGCTGGAGGAATCAGGCTCCCTGACTTCAGACTATACTACAAAGCTACAGTAATTGAGACACTATGGTACTCGCACAAAAACAGAAATATAAGTCAATGGAACTGGATAGAAATCCAGAGATAAACCCACGCACATATGGTCACCCTATTTTTGATAAAGGAGGCAAGAATGTACAATGGAGAAAAAACAGCCTCTTCAATAACTGGTGCTGGGAAAACTGGACAGCTACATGTAAAAGAATGAAACTAGAACATCCCCAATACCATACACAAAAATAAACTCAAAATGTATTAAAGATCCTAAATGTAAGGCCAGACACTATAAAACTCTTAGAGGAAAACATAGGCAGAACACTCTATGACATAATTCACAGCAAGATCCTTTTTGACCCACCTCCTAGAGAAATGGAAATAAAAACAAGAATAAACAAATGGGACCTAATGAAACTTAAAGTCTTTTGCACAGCAAAGGAAACCATAAACAAGAGGAAAAGACAACCCTCAGAATGGGAGAAAATATTTGCAAATGAAGCAACTGACAAAGGATTAATCTCCAAAATTTACAAGCATGTCATGCAGCTCAATATCAAAAAAAACAAACAACCCAATCCAAAAATGGGCAGAAGACCTAAACAGACATTTCTCCATGGAAGATATACAGATTGCCAACAAACACATGAAAGAATGCTCAATATCACTAATCATTAGAGAAATGCAAATCAAAACTACAATGAGGTATCACCCCACACCAGTCAGAATGGCCATCATCAAAAAATTTACAAACAATAAATGCTGGAGAGGGTGTGGAGAAAAGGGAACCCTCTTGCACCATTGGTGGGAATGTAAATTGATACAACCACTATGGAGAACAGTATGGAAGTTCCTTAAGAAACTAAAAAGAGAACTACCATACGAGCCAGCAATCCCACTACTAGGCATATACCCTGAGAAAACCATAATTCAAAAAGAGTCATGTACCACAATGTTCATTGCAGCTCTATTTACAATAGCCAGGACATGGAAACAACCTAAGTATCTATCGACAGACAAATGGATAAAGAAGATGTAGCACATATATACAATGGAATATTACTCAGCCATAAAAAGAAATGAGATTGAATTATTTGTAGTGATGTGGATGGACCTAGAGTGTGTCATACAGAGTGAAGTAAGTCAGAAAGAGAAAAACAAATACCGTATGCCAACACATATATATGAAATTTAAAAAAAAGGTTCTGAAGAACCTAAGGGCAGGACAGGAATAAAGATGCAGATGTTGAGAATGGATTTGAGGTTACGGGGAGTGGGAAGGGTAAGCTGGGACAAAGTGAGAGAGTGGCATGGACTTATATATACTACCACATGTAAAACAGATAGCTAGTGGGAAGCAGCTGCATAGCACAGGGAGATCAGCTCAGTTGTTTGTGACTACCTAGAGGGGTGGGATAGGGAGGGTGGTAGGGAGATACAAGAGGGAGGAGATATGGGGATACATGTATATGTATAGGTGATTCACTTTGTTATAAACCAGAAATTAACACACCAGTATAAAGCAATTATACTCCTAAAAAGATGTTAAAAAAAATAAAAAAAGAAACATAGGGAGATTGGTAAAATGAGAAAATCAAAATCTACCTAATTGGATTCTTAAAAAGAGAAAATGATAGGAGCCAAAGTTAGAGATAAGTGCTTAAGAAGTTTTTATAACCCAAGAGAAACATCAATCCAAAGATTCAGGTATCCCAACAAATTCCAGGAAAAATACAGGAAAAAAATACATATCTACACACATTGTTGTGAAACTGCAGAACACCCAAACCAAAATAAAGATTTTGAAAGCACTTGGAGAGAAAAGAAACACTATCTATAAAGGACAGATATACTGATGGCTGACTTCTAAACAGCAATAGAAGTCAGAAGATAGTTAAATAATATCTTCAAAATGCTGCCCGAAGAGTATTGTTAACTTGGAATATTTTTCCTAAAGAGTAAAATAGTCCATTTTCAGACAAATCAAAATGGAAATTAGATTACTAATGGACTTTCACAATGAAATCTTCTATGAGATGTACTTCAAGAAAAAAGAAATTGAACCCAAAAGTACTCAGAGTGAAGAAGGAAAGATGAAGAAAGACATTTTAAACATGTGGGAAACTCCTCAAAAATATGAAGCATATAAAATAATAATGATTTCTTTTAAACAAGAGTTTAAGTATAGAAACATAAATAACAATAAGATGGAAGATTAAATTGGACTTGTGGAATTTGTGTTCCAAGATTTTTGTGTTGTATGGGAGGAAGGTAAAGATGATTAACTTAAAAATCACTGTAACTATGTTAGGGGGTACCAAATGTGAGAAGACTCTGGAGGGTGGAGAGAAGAAATCATGCCAATTATGGACCTTGGGATCATTCTTATTTTTTATTTTCCCTGCCTTTTCAATTGGCAGATTTCATGCTATTACTTGTTTGAATACTTTTTTCTTCTGTTCTTTTTTCTAAGAACAACAGTGTATACATTGGTATTCTTTTATTCTGCTTTTCATCTTTTTTAGAATCACTTTTATATCTTTTTCTTTTCCATTTTATTTTTATGTAATTTTATGAAACTTTTCTATCTCTTATTTACCTTTTATTGTTTTTAATGTGGCTTTCATCTGTTAAGGTTTTCTTTTTTCTTCAATTTCTTTCCTGAGCTTTAACTATTTGTTTGTCTTCTCCTGATGTTTTATCATCTTTTCTTTAACCTTTTATATGATTTATTTGGGATCCTTTCTTTTTCAAAGACCATGTTTCAATCTCTCAGAGATTATGAGAATGATATAGATGCTTTCTCTTTCATATAAGATATTCATGTCCTTCTCCTTTGAGGTGTGTGTGTGTGTGTGTGCCTGTGCATGTTTCTGTGTTTGCTCCTTTCTCATCTTTGGACCCAAATAACTATATTAAAGTTAGTATTTGCTGATGAATAGTGTGGGGAGGGTTAGGACAGGAATCTAAGTCAGTATGAGGCTTCAATTCAGGTTTGTTGTGTCAAACTTCTTTCAAAAATTTGTTATTCTCTGCCATGGAACTACATGTTCAAATCACGAATCAAAAAAATGTTCAACCTCCTTCATTATCAGGGAAATGCAAGTTAAAAACACAGTGTGATACACATTCACTTGAATGGCTATGATAAAAATGACTGACATTATTAAGTGTTGGAGTGTCTGTGGAGCTACTAGACTATCATATACCATTGGTGGGAAGGATAAATTGATGCAAATGTTTTGGAAAATGGTTTGGCTACGAAAATTAAATATATATATTCCCTGAGCTAAAAAACAAAACAAAAACAAAAAACAGGGCATTTTCCACTCTCATTGTACAACTAAGCTCCTGCTATCCATATCATCTAACAGGGTAGGGACTTCTGCAATTGATGTTACTTCTGGTAAAGTACCCAGTGCCTGCAACAGAGTAAGAAGCCAACAAAAGCAAATGATTGATGGTGATGATGATAACAAAGATGGATGATGAATGTGCTTGAATATGCTAATACACTCAATGTGAAATTAATAGAAGCTGTGGTCTCAGAAGCAATAGGTAAAAGTACAAATGTATGCTGACCAAATGGCCAGGGAAGGGAGGTCCAGATTGCAAAGAGGAAATGATTCTTTAGAAGCTAAGACCATAAAGAGACTTGATATTCAAGCAAAGAAAGGATATAAATCTTCCATAAGCTAGGAATAAAGACTGAGGACTAAATGAGAGTGAAATCTTCTGTAGAATTCAGGTGAGATCAAGTTATGTTCAAGTTAAGAAGGGAATGCTGACAAGCAAAGTCATAATTGAAAGATGAATTTGGGCCACCACATGGCTGGAGTCTTCTGATCAGATGGAAATCCAGAACTGAGGGAACTTCAAATATTCTATTTGATTTGCATTTGTGATAAAGTAAATTGAGAAGGAAGGAGATATGGTAAATCCCTTGTTTTTGAGGTCAAAGCCACAAATACATAACCTCAAATTTCGGGTAATGGCAGCACAGAAAGAGCACTTTGCATTTTATCATAATGAATACTCCAAGGTGTGTGCACATCAGATGTAGTAAAACTGAACTTGGCCTGTTCCAGGAATCCTAACAGGGCTGAAGGAGATCCAGATGACAGAATGTGAGACCAATGGTAACACAAAAGTTGAGTTTTCAAAGGAACGAGAAGCGTTGATGTAACCAGCAGCCCCCTCACCTCCGGCCCCTGCAAAGTCTGAAACTGGAAGATTAGTCCAATGAGGGAAGGAGAACTGTTACTAAACAAAGTTTAGGATGAACACACGGATGACTCCACACAGGGTTAGAAAAAACCCTCCACAGGGGACCATACCACAAGGAACAAGATTATTAACTGGAAGGTAGATATCAAGGACTCAAAATATGAAAATCAGGAATGAAAAATGGGACATTCATTTTAACCTTAGAGAAATGAGAATAATTATAAGCAATACTATAGACAAATGTAATCCAATAAATAAACTAGATGAAGTATGCTCATAAAGACATAGACAATAAAAATTTCCTCAAGAAGAGGTACAAAACTGGAATAAAACTATAACAATAAAGGGATTGAATTAGTAATCAAACAACTTCCTACAAAGAAAAATACAGAACCAAAGGCATCACTGCTGAATTATCGTCTTTAAAGAAGACTTAAAACCAATCATTCAAAAAATTTCAGAAAAAATAGAAAAGGAGAGAACACTTTCAAACTTATTCTCTGAAGCCCTGATACAAATGACAAAGTCCTTATAAGAAGAGAGAACTGCAGACCAATATCCTATATGAATATAGACTCAAAGATACTCAAGAAAATACTAGCAAACCAATCCAGAAATAAAGAAAAAGGATTATACACTGTGATCAACTGAAATTTATCCCAGGAGTGCAAGGTTAGTTCAACGTAGGAAAATCATCAATATAGTATTCCATAAGAGTGGATGAAAGGACAAAATCCATATGATTACTAAATAGATGCAGGAAAAGCATTTGGCAAAATCCAACTCACTTTCATAATAAAAACACTCAACAAGTAGGGATATCAATCAAGAAAACCTACATATAACACCAGCTACCAAATAGACCTATAGTTCTCTGCCTTAAAAACCCCTTCCTACCACAGTGATTTGAAAAGTGCCAGAGGGTACAGGGCAAGAAGAGGTAGAACAAGTAGGGTGAATGGCAAATGACATTCGTCACCACTGTGGTTTACAAGCTGCATAGCAGACCTTCGTTGGAGGAATGCAAAAAAGCTTCAAGTTGGATATAAGATTTTAATTTCTCAGTTAAACTGGTTTGGACTTTTAAATACACAATTAATTATCAAAATGAAATGGGTGTCATACTTGAAAGTGACCAGAAAAATTGGGGAACTACCTGAGATGTCTTTAAGGTGTTGGAAAATAAGACTGAGGCCATATTTTGAAAACAAAGGAAAGCATAAAAAGTTTTATTTTAACCTCTAATAGGAAGAATAATCCCTTCTCAAAGATGTCCATGTCCTAACCCCTGGAAACTGTGTACATGTGACCTAACATAATAAAAGGGACTTTGTAGATGTAATTAAGTTAAGGGTCTTGAGATGGGATGATTATCCTGGATTATCTACGCAGGTCCATAAACAGACTGTTAATAGAGATACAAATGTTAAAGGTGCTGCTGGCAAAGGTTCATAAGGAAATGAGGAACTATTCTATCAGAAACTTCACAAAAGAAGATCTTTGTTATGTAGTGGCAGAAAGCTTTGTGCAATTGTATCCTGTAGCTATGTAGAAAGCAGAACTTGTAAGTGATAGCTTGGGTATTTGGCAGGGGAGATTTCCAAGCAAATGTGTTGAACGAGAGGCCTGCTTTCTTCTTGCTGCTTATAGTAAAACGTAAGAAGAGACATTCATAGAGGGAAGAACTGTTAAACAAAAAGGAATCAGGACTTGATGTTTGGAAAAATCCTCAGCCTATCTAGATTATAAAAGACAAAAAAATAAGATTCACTGTCTGGAAACTGTACTTTGGTAAGAAAGCAAATAGTATGACTGAATAATCTTTTGCTAGTACCTCCAAAGGCACAAAATGCCACAATGTTCAGCTGCACAGAGGGCTCTTTGAAAAGATTAAGCCTGTGACTCACAGGTTCTCTCAGCAGTCATTTAAGCAGAAACCAAGAATATAGATAGGATTATCCAGGGAAAATATGGGGGTGGAGGGGTGAGGCTTTTGTCTGATGGAGTGAATTCCAGGACATACAAAGGAGACCCATTAGGTTCTTGAAAATGTTACACCACCAGAAACACTGCCCACTTGGACTGAAAGAGAGAAGACAAAATGGAAGAAGGCTATTCAACTCCCAAAATTCTATGGGCAGGAAACAGGCTGATTAAACTACTCAACTTCAAACACATGTTAATGTTTGTGAAAAAAGGAGAACTCTAAGTGTGAAAACTTGAGCACAGAGATTGGAGTCCTGAGCCCAGAGGATGGAGCTGAAAACCAAAAAGAATTGTTCCCAGACTTTGAAATCTAATGCTTGTCCAGCTAGTTTTCAAAATTGCTTAGGACTGGTGACTTCTTTTTCCCCTCCATTTTCATACTTTTTGAATGGGAATGTCTATAATTGCTATCCTATACCTATCCCATTATTGTATTTTAGGAGTAGGTAATTTTTTCCTAATTTTACAGACCCATAAATGGAGAGAAGTTTTGCCCGAGGATCTATTTTACCCAGGAACTAACCCATACCTAATTTAGAGTATTTAGAATTTTGAGCTGATTAAACTTAGATGAAATTTGGACTTATGTTGGTGCTGGAATGGGTTGAGGAGGATCTTGGAATGTGATGAATGTATTTTGTGAGAGGGACATAAATCTTTGGGGGCCAGAAGATGGATTTCGATAGTTAGAAAGAATCATGTTGTTCACATCCTAATTCCTAGAATCTGTGAATATGTTACTTTACATGACAAAAGGTGTCTTGATGTTTTGATTAAATTAAGGTACTTGAGATGGGGGAATATCCTGGATTATCCACATCCATGTAAATGGGTGCTTATAAGATAAGGAGGTACAATGATAGAAGCAGATGTCAGAGTGATTTGAGGCCATGAGCCAAGGAGTGCAGATGACATCTAGAAGCTGAAAAACATAAGAAAACAGCCTCCAGAAAGAATGCAACCTATGTGATTTTAGGACTTTGACCTCCAAAACTATAATGTAAAATTTGTCTTGTTTAAGGCACTAAATCTGTGGTAATTTGTTACAGTCGAAACAGGAAACTAGTACATAACCTGTTGAGTTCTGTTCATTCAAAAAACCAGTTAAATATTCTGGTGCTTTTGTACTACATTTTTTTTTATATTTAACAATTATCAAAAAAAAAGACTCAGAGAAAGAAACATTTAGAAAGAAATGAAGTTAAGAATAAAGGTTTACAAGAGACTCCAGGGTTTACAAGGACTGACTCAACAACAGCAATAAAAATAAATAAGTTATTTATAGGAAATATATATTATGCCAAACCTTCTAAGTTTACAGCTATTTTGTCCAGGATGGAAAAATTAATTTTCTCACATGATTATCATGTCTGAAAGGTTTTTCACATATATGCAGATATTAGTCTTACAAAATTATCAGGGAGTCAGTAACTAACAAGAAAGTCTTAATGCTACTTTTATGTTGGGGTTTAGAACTAGACAGAATGCCTCTGCTTTTTCCATTTTTTTCTCAATTTTGGTTTATCTTAAGTTTAAAGTACAGTCACCTCACACCCTGACTATAGAATATGATGTTCACAGACAGCAGGACAAAGTACCAGTTTTTGTTAGAAATAATTTATCATGAATATGATAATTTATCTATCTATCTATCTTTCAACCACTTTAGTTTTAATACCCATATAGCATTCACTTGTATGAAAGTATTCAGCTTTCAATAAATGTCTATATCTATGTCTTTTGAATTCTCACTATGCATCATCAGAGCCAGACAGTATAATCTAAACTCTACAATTCTATAGGTTTTAGGATTTAACAGCATATCTGTTTCTAACTATATCATAAGTAATTTACTTCATGTAATTATAAAGTCAAAGGGAACAGGAAAACAATGCAAGGGATAAAGGCTTCAGACTAGATTTCTGAAATGTTTTATTTCAGTTACATTGGTGCATTCTATGATTTAAAGTAGAATTTTAAAAATGCACTCCAAGTCATAGATAAAAGCAATAATATTCTCCTAGAAATTCAAACTGTTAGGTAGACTGTGTTCATTTTTACTGGTTAATCCAATTTGTTAGCTGTATTTGAGAACTGCTTTAAAGAAACTGAAAATTTTTAAATCAGATTTCTCCTTTCTTTGTATTCCCTAGTTCCAGATAAAATGTGATATTCATGGGGATCTCTGAACAATCTGAGTGAAACTATCCCAAGTCCTTTACTAACTATCAGTGCCTAAATGAATCAACATGCATCTGGGAATTTTGAGTTATGATTAAACATGAATTGTTTTAAAATAAAGATTATTATAATATATGAGAATAATATTAAGGCATAACTGAACAATGTTTAACAAATTTTTGTCCATTTCAAATCACTCAAATAAAATCTAAGTATTACAATCATAATTAAAACAATCATACCATTTTATACATATTTTATAATTTTAATCTCTAATTTTCTTCAAAAAATTATTAATGTAAATATGCAAATAAAAAGCCTCAAACTTTGCTCTTTACTTATCTAATGAACATTGGCATTCAGGGGTTGAAAAATTTCCCCCAAGCTACTCTTAATTCCCATTTATTTATTGTATGGAAATCTTAGATAAGAAGTATATGTGACCCTAATTTGAATTTTTCATCTTATATAAACCCAATCTGGGAAAGCTACATGGATCTCATACACAGAATGAAAGGATTCATGCCTAATTTACGATCATCATAAGTTCTGTCACCTTCCTGATCTTCTACCACAGAGACCTCCCACATTTATCATGGCTTCTGTCCCATTGAGTCAGGTCAGGGTTCAGTGTTTCAGAACTTCACTGCCAATTTTTAAGACTTGACCCAGAGATGAAACCCATGTGCCATCTTGGAACCAGACAAAAGTAACTCTTCATATTTATACTGCAATTTATAGTTGCAAATTTACATACTATCTCTTTTAATCTCAACAATGAATCCACGTATTTATTTTGTCAGCCACTGTGCTGGAGAACAAGACAGTTCCTGCATTTAGGCATTTAGAGTCTACTTTTGCAGGGACAGTCTATTAGTTTCTATTGCTGTATAAAAAATCACCACAAAATTAGCAGCTTGAAACAGTAGCCATTTGTTAGCTCACAGTTCTGTAGGTCAGAAATCTGGGCAAGGCTTAATTGCATTCCCTAAAATCAAGGTGTTAGCCAAGCTGCTCTCTTATCTGGAGGCTTTAGAGGAGAATCTACTTAAAAGATTGTTCAGGTCCTTAGCAGAATTCCATTCTTTGAGGCTATAGAATTGAGATCCTTGTTTTCTTACTGGTTGTCAGCTAGGGACCAGCTCTCCTGAAGGCTTCCCACATCTTCTGGCACATGGCCTTCTCTACCTTCAAAACCATCGAGGGCATGTTGAATCCCTCTCATGGTTGGAAATCTCTCTGACTTCCGATTCTGCCACTAAACAGAGAAAATTCTCTGCTTTTAAAGCACATATGTGATTAGGTTAGACTCACTTGGATAATCTACCTTTTGCCATATAATGTAGCACAGTCATGGGAATGACTCATCATGCTCACCAATTCTATCCACACTAAAAAGGGAAAGTACTATAGAAGGCTGAGAGTCATTGGGGGGTTATCTTAGAATTCTGCCTACCAAAGTGGAACACAACAATTTAATAGGCAATTCAATATTAAATAATAAAATACTATGATAGGGTTAAGTATAGGGTCCTATAGAAACATAAGGTGAAAAGGCATAATCTAGTTTTGGGAGCTTTGGGAATATATTCATAAAATATTATAAAAAATAAAACAGTATAGATAGTATGATTATATGTGTATATGTGTATGTATACAGAAATATTTATGGTAATTAACCAAACTTGATGGAGTTTATGCAAGTTTAATTTTTTTGTTTATCTGTATTTTCTGGATTGTTCATACACTGAACTAATATGTTTTGGGCAATATAATCATAAAACAATTTTTGTCCCCATTTTTCTTTTACATTTGCTCAGCAGCACATATTTTTTCCATCGTCCAGGCCTTATGAGTTTTCTGTTCACTCTGATGTCACAAAACACTGTTTCTATTTAGCAATTGGAACGTCAAAATTCTGAGGTTATTCAAAGTTGAAACTTTCCCCTCCCTAGCTAATTACTGCTATAGGCTGGGTATCCTGTTATGGGAAAGAAAGGGAGTATGTTTGACACCTTCTTTCTTTCTCTGCCTAGTGTTTCCACACTCCCATGCCAAGCTGGATCACTGAGGCTTTTGACCCTCTTGGGGATAGAGTACAGGGAGGAAAGAAGAAAGAGGGGAAGAAAGGTCATACTTGAGTGATAACTCGTTAATTAACAATGAACCGGTAGGCTTGGAAAATGCTTAAGCTGAGTCGATTTATGGATGTTTGTGGGAACTTTTTTCATTGGGGATCTCACATCTCTGGTTTTCATTCTCAGCCTGTAGAAATTAGGCAATTTGATAACCTCTTTCTGCTGAGTTCTGTTTGCCCATTATAGAGGTCTAGACCCAAAGAATACAAGCATCTGTCCCAATATTACACTTCTTAAATCTTCTTTGAATCTCCAGCAACGTGAACCTTTTAAACCCTTGATGTAAAGGATTTAAAAGTCATTTAACTTGTTTTGAATTGTTTTTAAAAAATCATATCTTGCCCAGGCACCTTATTTTAGAATGTCTTGCCTATAGTATCTTCATGTAAAGACACAATGATTAGTCACTATTTCCAATTTAACATTATGCAGATTATTGTAGTAGTGAGGGTCTCTTTTGGATGACAAAAGACACAAAGCAATCAGAAATGGGCTTAAGGGCTAAAGAAATGTCAAGAAAGATGAGAAATCATAAAAAAGTCATTGGTTATATCTTAGATATGGAGAGCATTCTCCGTAGAGCAACAGGAATAAAAGATACTTTGCAGGGGGGTGATTAGTAATAGATTGTAAGGAAGTGAATGTAGATGACTTCCTTCCTATGATGGCTAGAGGAGTCCCAATTTCACATACTGTTAAACATAATAGACCCTGCCAGTCAGTCCTGAAGAAGATTCTGGCCTCACTGCTTCCACTCCACCTCCTGTCTATCTATTTGGTTTCACAACCCACTTTACTGGGGCTTGCAAGTGGACTTTCTAGCTTTATTCAGAAACATGCATGCTGTTTCTGTGTACAAAGGGAGTCAGTTCAGTATTTTGCTTCTTAACCCTACATCACTCCATTAAACACAAACTAAGAGAAATTAACCACACCAGAAAGCCAGCCATTCCACCCTTGAGAATTCTTTGTGTAACACTTTTGCATACTAGCATTTCATTAAGTCAGCATTACAAATTGGTATAGAGAAGGGGTTGGGAGTGAGAGTAAAGAGAGCATGAATCTGACAACTGGTGTAGAGGTGATCTAAAACCTTGATCAACAGAACTTTGAGTACAGTAGAAGCAGAAGGGGGTTGGTACACTGAGAAAGAAACACACTGGACGCAGGGTCATTCTGTGTCCTTTGACAGCAAATATGTAGAAAGCCTTTTTCTCCTTAGCATCATAGATCCTTCAGGATGTTTTAAACATGAAACATACATGCACACTGTAGAATTAAATGGGTCAGAGCAATGGCTAAAATCCCAGTATTCTCTGAATTAGCTTCAACTTTCCAGCACAGTAACATATTATTTCAGTCTATGAATTCTTGATGCAAACTGCAAAAGAAGAATCTTGGGGACTTTCAGGTTACTGATCCTATCAGATATTCTTCCTCTTCTTTTTGACCTAAGGTATATTCTGAGGCCATTAGAGATGAGAGACAGTCAGAGTGATAATTTTTTTTTTTTTTTTTGCGGTATGAGGGCCTCTCACTGCTGTGGCCTCTCCCGTTGCGGAGCACAGGCTTCGGATGCGCAGGCTCAGCGGCCATGGCTCATGGACCCAGCTGCTCCGCAGCATGTGGGATCTTCCCAGACTGGGGCACAAACCCGTGTCCCCTGCGTTGGCAGACAGACTCTCAACCACTGCGCCACCAGGGAAGCCCAGAGTGATAATATTAATGGGACTTAAGTGCCAACTACTCACACAGCATTTTATATTTTAGTTTTCTATCTTTTCTTCCTCCTAATTCCCAACCTTCTTGTGAACTCATAAGGAGTGGCAGTGTGTCTAAAAGCCTCTATTCTATCTCACCAAAACTCTTATAAAGGAAGACTATTTTAAACCTTGGGGAGATTATCATCTTATTTCCAAGTGACAGAAACATAGACCAAAAGAGGCTTTAGAAGGAGTGGAGCAAGTTTGTACTTGAGTTCAAGTTTTCATATCACATCAAAAGTAGAAGAGTTCAACGTAGTGTTTTCCAGATTACAAGATTTAAATTCTTACTTTGGTTCACATGATCAGTACTTTCTCAGGCAACTCTTGACAGAAAAACACCCCGTCAGCTTATTAATTTTTATATTGTTTTTTTTCCCAGTATGCATTGCCCTTTCAATCAAAACTACTCCCTGTAGTGGAAAGTTTGGGAAACAGATGATCCCACGGGCACCAATGTTTAAAGGGCCCCATTAACCTGTTTGTGGAAGGAAGCTGCAAATCCATGGGAAGGTAGAGAATTTAATTCATAAGACACCCCTTTATCCTCTATCCTAGTTCAAGAACACTTGATTTTAACTCTGATTTTCAATTCTTGAGAGTGTAGGTTTCATTTCTGATGGGTAACCCATCCCAAGCTTGCCAGACTTACTAGCTTATAAATAAGATATTGAAACCCTGAATGATGTTGTCTGAAGCTCTTTTGCGAATACAGAAAACACCAAAAGAAAAAAATCATGTTGTATTTGTGAAGTTTAATAACATATATATGTATGATATATAGGTATGTATATATATGCTATGTATGATGTTATCTATATACCATATGAAGGGTAGCAGAATATGCCACCCCATCTATGCCTCTTTGGCATAAAGATTATTTTGAGCTGATTATTTTTGAGAAAAAGCAGACACAGGAAAAGCACTAAAAACAGAGTAGAATTTACATTTTTGTAAGGGAAATTTACATTTCTAAGGGAAACCACATTTTGAAGATATTTCCCTCTCTTTACCAGAAAGAGAAGGATGACTCTAAACAACAAGAAACTCTAATCAATAGAGAAAACCTCAGACTTAACTCTGCATAACCTCACTGTACTTTTCCTAATAATCTCCCATAACTGTCGTCCCTACACTCCCTTTTTTGTTTTTTGTCTTTAGCTAAGACAGTATTTAAGGTGGTGCCTTGGGCCATTTTGGGGAGTTTTGCTCAGTGTTCCTGGGTCTCTCCCACTATACATGAGGTATACATGTTATTAAACTTCTGTTTATTTTTCCTGTGGTAATCTGTTATTATGGTGGGGGAGGTCTCAGCCACAGAACCTAGAAAGGTAGAGGGAAAATTATTTTTCCTCCCCTACACATATATATACAAACATATATATATAAATATACATATAAGCACACATATCAATACATACAGGTCTATGATATGGATATATGCATAGACACATGTGCTTATATATGTATGCTATACAAGTATGTATATATATCAATATATATCTATGATATATATATGTAGATGTGTGACATGTATACAGATATTATGTTTTTATGCTTTTGGTACCAGCTGGCCATTCTTCTCTTCCCTTATAAGAATAGCCAAATTTTAGATGGACACATGCTACTGGGAATAAAGACTACACTTCCAAGCTTCCCAGTTAGGTGTGCTCGTGTGACTAGAAGAAAACATGTGGGAATTTTGTTTTTGTAATTGCAAAATGTGGTAGCTTTTCTAGTAGGATACAAAACTGAAATTTCATGGAAGAAAATTACTCACTGATATAGGGAAAAAACTATGACAAAATAAATAACAATCTGAGAAAATGATTTATCAATCATAGTATAAACAAAAATCATTTTTCTTATATGTTAACTACTTCAGCATGTCAAGGATAAAATGGCCAATAACAATATTTAAGTGGACAAACAGGAAGTTCACAGTAAAGGAAATGCCAATGATTCAAATTTATGGGAAAAAGCCCAGTCCACCTCACTTATAATGGAAACACAAATTTAAAAGTTTGGCAAATCTAAAATAACTTTGTTATATTTTGGCAAAGGTATGGGGAAATTTCCTCCCCAAAATTGCTGGTGGAATATAAATCGGTAGAATTTCTATTGATACAATTTCCAATGTCTATTGAGAATATTAATGTTTATCTGCTTTTATCCAACAATTATATTTATACTGTTAAGTTAACTAGACAAGGAGGCCATCAGACTGAGGTGCCTCTGATGCTATGGTGGCTTATGTAAGCAAACCAAAATCTAAGTCTGTAAATGCCTCAAGGTACAAAACTGAAACCTAAGGACAACCAATTACAAAGAGCCAGCTAGGCTTTAAGCTATAGCCAGTCAACAATTTCCTTGCTTTGCTTCAGCCTTTTCTGTATAAAAGTCTCTCCCCAGGCTCTTGGTAGAGCACTCCTAACCACTTCTGGTTTGGCACTACCTAATTCCAACTGATTGCTGCTCAAATAAACTCACATTTTTAATATGCCTCAGTTTATCTTTTAACATTACCATTATAATTTTACTGCTGCAAAAACTGTGTATACGAGGAAATGTATTCCAGAATTTTTTTGTAATAGAAAAAGTTAAAAAATGTCTGTCCCAAATGCCAGTTATGAGGTGAATGACTAAGACTATAATACGTTCACACAATGTGTTACTATATAGTCATTGAAAAAAATGAGGCAGTTTCATAAGAACACATAGAAATATTTTCTACTATTCTAATGTAAATATTTTAATATTATATTATTAAGTAAAGAAAATCAAGTTAAAGAATACTATGTATATTGTGTTATCAACTGTTAAAATAGCAGCCATGGCTCATGGGCCCAGCCGCTCCGTGGCATGTAGGATCTTCCCAGACCGGGGTACGAACTCATGTCCTCTGCATCGGCAGATGGACTCTCAACCACTGCGCCACCGGGGAAGCCCTATGTGGAATCTTAAAAACAAAACAAAACAAAACAAAACAAAAAAACACCACTATGAAACTCAAAGATAAAGAGATCAGACTTGTGGTTACCAGGGTTGGGAAGAGATCTATGACTACAGCTAACTCTGATGTGTGATATACTGGAAAGTTGTTAAGAGTAAATTCTAAGAGCTCTGGTTATGAGGAGAACATTTATTTTCTTTATCTCTTCTTCTTACTATCCTTTGTATTACATCTATATGAGAAGATGGATATTAGCTGAACCTATTGTGGTGATTACACAATATACATAAATCAAACCCTCATACTGTATACCTTAAGCTTATACAGTGATGTATGTCCCTTATTTATCAGTAAAACTGAGAAAAACTTTTTTAAAAAAGAAGTAATTTTTAGTGTGACTGAGGCACAGAAATAAGTGGAAAAACTACTTTAGCTATTATTTCGTTCCTTTAAAAATTGCCCTAAACTATTCAAAAAATATTTAATTAAAAATTTTTCTTCCTAATTAGTGCTACTCTGGATATTCCCCCAGAGCCTCTGTCATTTTAATGTTCATTTAGATTACTAAGGCAATGGGGAAAGAGAAAGTGAACTATGTCTTAAGCACAGCATTATTTATTAAAATCAAGTGCTTTGCAAAATGTGCTTTTGCACATTTAATCTTCATAACAGAAAAGAAAAACTTAGGGGGTGAGGTAGTGGGGACTGGATACATGCTGTTATTTCTTGAATGTCTTAGAACTTTACATACATTCTATTACTTAGTTATCATAAGAGTCCTGCAAAATAAGTCTTATTATCCACACTTTATAAATGACAAGAATAAAGTACAAGATGATTAAAAATCTTGCCCAAAGTTATCCAAGTAAAAAATATCAGGGTTGTGATTTAAACTCTGGTTTGTTTAGAAATACACAATAAAAACTTCAACAACAACAATAAAACAATGACAACAGAACATTTAGTCTTGGAATATGTCATTTTCTTGATTTAGCTTCTATGACTAATAAATATCATGAATGCCCTCAAAGGCTGTGGAGATACCTTAATTATTTTCAGTCTTAATTTTTCCCCATACTTTATTATTTGGTTTTAGCTTTCCCCCAGAATTCAGTATTGTTTAACTAGTTTTTCTAGGCTTTCTAAACAAGCAGTATTTGAGGCAGGTTGTTTGCTATGCTCCATATGCTACTTAAGTTTACCATGCATTTAGACTCATACATAGAGCATGCCTTGACACAAAGACCTTCAAAACCTATTATCTCTTGTCTAGAACACAGTTTAGGAAGGAAAATTTTCAAGCACAAAAACACATGCTAGGGGCTTCCCTGGTGGTGCAGTGGTTGAGAGTCCGCCTGCCGATGCAGGGGACACGGGTTCGTGCCCTGGTCCAGGAAGATCCCACATGCTATGGAGCGGCTGGGCTCGGGAGCCATGGCCACTGGGCCTGCGCGTCCGGAGCCTGTGCTCTGCAACGGGAGAGGCCACAGCAGTGAGAGGCCCTCATACCGCAAAAAAAAAAAAAAAAAAAAAAAAAGCTAGATTTTCCTTTTATTTTTCTCTTTTCTTCCTGAATGACTTTGCCCAAAATCCAATAATTAAGACTCAGCAAGGTAAGCATCAGGCTGGTTTGGGGATGGGTGAGCTACAACAGTCTAGGAACAAAAAAAAAGAGTAATAAGGTTGAAGAGGGTGTCTGTTGTGGGTTAGTGGGAATCTGGTATATAGTGTGGGAGCCTGAGTACAGGAAGGAGAATGTCTTTCAGGAGGGGCAGCCTAGTGTGGGCGAAATCGGAGCCCAGATGCGGTAGGGTAGGTGTCTGCATAAAAAAGCGGCCCATGGTGGGCTGATCGGGATAAGGAAAATATTTATGAAAGTGGGCTGCCCAGCAGGGGATGTCAAAGACAAAGTGAGATGAAAAGAGTTTGTGCATAGGAGGCAACCAGAATGGAATGTTGAAGCCCTACCAAAGGTTAAAAGAAAGACCATGTTGGGGTAGTGTTGAGGTGGGTGACTGGCCTGGCATGAAATGTCAGGTACCAAGGTGGGTGAGAAGGACATCCATTCATTAGGGTGCCCTGATACGTGATATCAGATCTCATGCACTTGCAGTGAGCATCTAAACGGTGTGCTAATGCACAGCAGGGATAAAGAGGGTCATTTAATAATAAAAGTGCCAATTTATTAAACAGACATAACAATAATAAATGTTCATGTACCTAATGACAAAGTTTTGAAATACACAAAGCAAAAATTGATGAAAAAGACAAAAAATTATCATCAGCAATTTTGATACTAATCTCTCAATAATTGATATAAGTGCTCAGAAAATTATAAAGGATATAGAAGATTTGAAAGACACGATTAACCAGCTTTCCCTAGTTGACATCTATAGAACAATCCACCAAGATCAGCAGAATGCACACCTTTTCAAATGTACCCAGAATATTTACCAAGATGGAGCATATCCTGGATGTAAAAAATCTCAACAAATTTAAAATTATTTGAGTCATAAAAAGTATGTTATTTGATTACAATATAATTAAATTAGAAAACAACTGAAAAAAAGGATCCCTGAAAAATCTAATATCTGAAAATAGAATAGTGCATAACCAAATAATTAGTGGGTCAAAGAAGAAACCAAGAGAAAAATAAGAAAGTTTTTGAACTGAAAAACAGACAGAATACATGTCAAAAACTATGGGATGCCACTAAAGCAGTCCTTAGGGTTTGTGGTGGAATTTATAGCACTAAGTGCCCATATTAGACAATTTTAAAAAGGTCTCAAATCAATAACTTCAGATTACATCTTAAGAAACTAAAAAAAAATTTAATATGAAATAAGTAGATGAAAGGAATGACAATGGTCAGGTAGGAAATAAAACAGAAACCAGAAAAATCCTTAAGGAACAATCAATACAGTGATTTTTTTGGGAGGATCAAAAATTGATAAATTTTGAGCCAGAATGATCAGAAAGAAGAAGACGTAAATCACCAGTATTAGGAATTAGAGCTGTGACATACTATAGACTATACAGAGATTAAAAGAATAATGAAATGCTATAAACAAATTTATGACAAGAAATTTATCTTAGATGAAATAAATTTCTTGAAAGATACAAACTTATAAATTTCATTCAAGAAGCAATAGTTAAAATGAATAGCCCTACATACAGTAAAGAAACTGATCTTATGGGTAAAAACTTTCCCAGAAAGAAAATTACAGGTCCAGGTAGATTCACTGGTAAATCTTACTAATCATTTAAGAAAAAAATAGCAATTCTACACAAACTCTTTCAGAAAATTAGAAAAGAATGAAATTTCTGAAGACATTCTAGGAGGCCAGTCTCGTGCTAATATTCAAACTAAACATTATAAGAAAAGCTTCACAACAATTTCTCATGAATATAGAAACAAAGTTTCTAACTAAAGTTTTAGAAAATGGGATTCAACTATATATATATAAAATAACACATCAAAGGTTTATCCCAGGAATGCAAAGTTAATTTAATATTTGAACATTATTCATTGTAATTCACTACATTAGCAAATTAAAAAAGAAAACCCATATATTACCTCAATATATGTAGGGAAAAAAAGCATCTGATGCAATTTAACAGTTATTCCTGATAAAAATTCTCAGCAAACTAGCCATAGAAGGGAACTTCCTCAACCTGAAAAAGGGCATCTACAAAAAGCCCACAGTTAACACCAAAATTAATGGTAAAAATGGATGCTTTTTCTCTAAGATTGAGAACAAGTCAAGGTTATTTATTCTCAAAAGTTCTATCCAGCATTATTGTACTGAAAGATCTAGCTCGTGCAATAAGGCAAGAAGAAGAATTAATAGGAACCCATTTTGTAAAAGTAGCAAAACTAAAACTATCTTTATTCATAGATGACATAATTATCTGTGTAGAAAATCTGATTAAAAAATTAAAAAACTATTGGAATAAGTGATCTTCAAGATCATGTAAAAAGTCAATTGCATTTCTATATACTAGCAACAAATAACATAAATTGATATAAAAATACCATTTACTATCACACCAAATAATATAAAATACTTAGGAATAAATCTGACAAATATGTAAAACCATAAAGTATTGCTGAGAGAAACTTTAAAAGCCTAAAAATGAGAGTGATACAGTGGTCATAAGTTGAAAGAATCGATATTAAGATGCCAATTCTCATCCATATGATAAATAGATTCAATACAAGCTCCATTTGACTTTTTTTTTAGAAATAACAAAAATATTTTTTAAAATTCTAGGTCAAAAGACCTAGAATAGCCAATAAAACTTTGAGGAAGGACAAAGTTAGAGTATTAATATTTCCTGATTTCAAGACCTATTGTAAAGCTACAGTGTGGTATTAGTGTTGAGATAAAAATAATAGACCGAGGAACTTAACAGAGAGCTAAGAAATGGGGTGGACAATTGGTTTACAAAATCAGAAAGGTACTTCAATGGAGAAAGGATAATCTTTTCAACAAACATGGAAATTTAAAATTGGATATATTCACAGTTTCAAAAAATCTTTGATTCCTATCTCACACTGTACACAAACATTAGCTCAAAATAGATCATAGATCCAAATTTAAAACTTAAAACTATAAATATTCTAGAATAAAACATGGGAACATGGGAGATAAAATTGAGGCTTTGAGTTAGGCAATGCTTTCTTATATAAATCACTAAAAGCATAATCCATAAAAGAACAAATAGATAAATTGGAATCCATCAAAATTAAGCTTATGCTCTTCAAAATACAGTGCTGAGAGAATAAAAAGAAGATACACACTGGGAGAAAATATTTGCAAATCGTATGTCTAATAAAAGACTTGGATTCAGAATATATAAAGAACTCTCAATAATAAGATCATAAAAAATCCAATTAAAAATGAGCAAATGATTTGAACAGAAGCTTCACCAAAGAAGACAAAGCAGTGATTTATAAACACAATAATACATGCTCAGTAACATTAGTCCCTTGGAAAAAGCAAGTTAAACCACAATGAGATACAACTACACATCTTTTTGAGTGGATCTAATTGAAAAGACTTACTATATCAAGTGTTAGGATTTGGAGGAAACGACTGCTAGTGGAAATGTAAAATAGTACAACCAGTTTGAAAACAGTTGGGCATTAAAAACTTTTTTTTAATGTATCTATCTTCTAATTCAGTCATTTCACTCTTAGAGGAACAAAAGCATATGCCCATAGAGATATTCATGTGTGTTCATAACAGCTTTATTTCTAATAGCCAAAAGATGGAAATGAATGTAATAGTCATCAACAGGTAAATGGACATGGTACAATATGGCTGTATCTCAAAATAATTTTTCTAAGTGAAAGAAGACAAAAAGTCTAAATGTATAATTCCATTTATATAAAATTCTGGAAATTGCAAACCAATCTTTAATGACTTAAGCAGATCAGTAGTTGCCTGGGAATGGTTTAGGAGGTTACAAATGGGAGAGGTGAAAGGGAGTTAGATTACAAAGGAGCATGAGGAAATTTTGGGGGGTGATATAAATATTTATTATTTTGATTGTAATGATGGTTTTATTAATATGTATATATGTTAAAACATATATTGTACACTTTATATACAGTTTATTACATGTGAATTGGACCTAAATAAAGCTGTTTAGAATCATTTTTAGGACAATGGGAGAAACTAAATGGGGTCTGGGGATCCGATGATAGCAATGCATCAGTATTAACTTCCTTTTTTGATGTTTGTATGGGAATCTGTTTTGTGAAGCTATATGTATACCCAGAGGATTCATTATTCTAGGCTCGGGTTTTATAAACTAATTTCCACAGACAGGTGTTTTCTTCTCTTTCCAACTTCTCCTTCAATGCACTTGCAGCAGTAAGAAGGGTCAGATGATAGCTTGAGGGTAAATTGTAAACTATCTACAAAACCAAGAGTAAAGAGAAAAGCAGACTACAGTCTGGGGTCATTTAGTGAAAGGATAAACAGGACTCATACTTCATTAAGCCATATGTTTTTTATAATAATCACCCTGGGTCATCCTGGAAATATTAACTTATGTTCCACAAAGAGAATATTTTTTTCCCTGTAGCTCCTCCTTAGTAGCAGGCATGGTGAGAGATTATATATCTATAGGTATAGATTATGGATATAGATATATAGATAGATAGATATAGATCTATCTCCATGGAAAGCGCATAACAAACTAAAGAAGTAGCCTTTTTTACATTTAATTTGTGGAAGCGGAATATAAGGTTGAGGGAGGTAACTACTTTCCCCAAGGTTATATGGTTATTAATAAATAGAAAAGTCAAGGGTGTTTCCCACAGTGTGGGTAATTGTTAATGCACTGTCTAAATGACTGCTTTAGAAGTCGGGGGAAACGTGATATATTTTGAAAAGAATGAAGAATTTAATGCGTTTTGATTTCTAGTTAGTTAGATTTTACTATATTACAGTTAGAACAATTTTATATTCTTAATTCAGATGTTATGCATTTCTACCTTCACCTTAAGGTCACCTCCTAGTTTTTTGGAGGGAAAAAAGGAATATTTTGTGATTATTCTTGAGTCAGTTCCACACTTCATCTATGATTCTGTTACCTTTTCATTCTCTGTTGGTAGCCCTCTGGGGTTCCTGATCATTGCCTGCCACCCACTGTTCTGACTCCTTTGCACAGATGCTAGAGAGAGGTGACTTTGGGGCAATCCACTCTGGGCTTTATTTCCTGTTCCTTTGTTCTCTGCTGTATCACCACTAAGCCTTATCTCTGTCTAAAATAGTGATAACAAAAATCGTTACTAATAAAGCTTTGTATTAATTAAACAATAATTTAAAGTGCCTACTACAGTACCTAGTTTATAGTATATGCTCAATAAAAGTACTTATTATTAATAACATACCACCCTTTGCTTAAATTTTGGGGAGATGAAAGGTGGCTGCATCATAAGCACACTAATAATTTATTTAAAGACTAAAATCTGTAATGTTCAACTACTTTGACCATCCAGTCCCTAAAATGTTTTCTTTGGCCAAATTTTGTTGTGGATTTTTCATAGGTTCAAAGTCTATACCATATTGCTAGGTTCTTACTTCCTACCAGTTCTGTTCAGTCTTTTCTATTCTTTCTCTATGTCCAAAATGTTTAAAATTTCAACTAAAGAAGAGTTTGGTTGTCTCTTTCGTTTCTTGTCTCTGAATATTCTATCTCTCAGAGCTAAACGTTCTAGTCACAAGTAGATTATTAGGTCTTTCACGAAGCAAAGAGCCATCCCTAAAGGAAAGTCAGTACCAGGTATTAAAATTTGTGTGTACACATGACACACATGCACACACATTTTTATTTACCTCCTCATCCTTTTTTTTATACAATAATTGTTTATCTAATTATAACTATTTTGCAGGGTCTCTGGCCAAGAGACGTAAACACATAACCACTGTTATTTTATCCTTAAAATAACCATCAAAATTTCTCCTTACTTATTTTTATTTATATAATAAAAATTTTCTTGGGGCAGTGAAGGTGCTGAATAACTCCTATTCTAGAACAAAGTGCCATGTCTCAAGCTGTCGATCAAGGCCACCTAACAGTTGTTCTTAGTAGAAAGAAGAACATAGTTACCAAGGGAGAAGCAGTGGAAGGCTAACCTCATGGCCTGCATGTTTTTAAAGTACAAAAAGCTAAGAATAAAACTTAAAATATTGCTTCTTACTGGAAAGCATATAGCTACTGGTCAGATAAAAGTCTATATAGCAAAAGGTATTTTACAGTGAATTTAGTTACTCCAAAACCCTCATCCAAAATGAGAATTATTTGTATGTGTTTTTAAGTTTTTTTTCCAAAATGAAAATTTTCAGTATTATACAACTCTGACATGAAGAAACCAGAGATCTCATGAAAGAAAATCAATTAGACACAAAAAGGCTAAATTAATTTTCTACTCAGTTCCTTTTGATACTGCACAAAAGCAATGGGAAATGATGTGTTTCACCTTGGCACTATGCAGAGCAGATGATGACCTACACAGCTAATCCTTGAAACATAGCCTGCTGGTGAAAAGCCTACTGACTTTTTCTGATTGTATGAATCCATGTGAATCTGGTGATGAGATTCTCTGAAAAATTCTACTTATATGTTCATATTTCTACTGTTTTTCCAATCATTAAAACACATTTTAGGAGAAAATATAGTTAACTATAAAATACTTTTCTTCTTTTATTTTTCATAATCCAGTTTTTACTATAATTTTAACAAAGAAACCAATTACTTCCTCCTATGTCTGATTAGTAATCCAAGACACTCTATGTAAGATATGAAAACTTTCTTTAAATCGTAAAGAGTTCAAGTTATTTTAATTCACATTCTAATTTCTAAAATGTAAATATTATCCTTAGAAATAACTGGTGTATTTTTTTCTGCTAATCAGGCAGTGAATCTGCAAATCTAATTTGATGAAAAATGTTGGCATTTCTATGTTTGATACAGTTTCTTTTCCCATTGATTTATGCCAACGCTCCCAGGTCTGTAACTTTCCTTCACCCTTCTGCTGGTGAATTTGCAATACCATTCTGCTTTGACACCTAAACTAAATACTGATAGTCCAAATATCCTGCTCTTAATGAACTTCACATTTTTCACTTCTATATGCAATGGTGTCTCATATTAAGTACGGCGGTCTAGTTGCCATCCTCTGCTGTTGCTCTCCAACTCATGCTTTGAATTCAGAGCAGAGCTATGAAGTGAGTGAATGTGTCTAGCTAGCATCCTCATGTCCTTTTCAGTAGAGGCAAACTGGACACTAGGCAGAAGAGGAGTTGCCTACTGTAAGATTTTCTATCAAGTCATGCTAGGAAAAAGAAGTTCTGTTTGGTGTGCTATTAAATTTAAAAAATTCAAAATCTTGTTTAGACCCCAAGTGTTAGAGTATATTCTTAATAGGGAAGAAAATAATATTTTGACTATATATTAGATAAAATACTAAATTAGAATAACATAATCAGGATTCATGCCATGAAACATTAAAGACTTCAATATTTAATCATCACAATAACTATTGATTGACATATAAATTCCTATGGGTCATCATTTGATTAAACTTCAGTTTACAGTTCCTTCCCTCACTGCAGTTGGAACCCAGAAAATAGAGGTGCCAGAAATATTTACATTTCATTATTATTATCTATAAAAATGGAACAACTAATAACTGCAATGCCACTTTAAAACTGTCAATGAGCACATCACCCTTTTTGAAAACTACCACACAAAAGATATTTGTAGATCAAAATCAGAATTTCTAAGGGAAGAACATTACTATTACATTACTATTTAAATTACTACTAAGTTACTATTTAATGTTTACTACATTTGCATTTATCAGGGTCTTGGTGCAATCTTGTGGTATGACATCATCATACATAATTAATTTCAGCCTGAATAAATCACTTATTGGGTTTTCATATTATCTAAACAGTTGTAGGGCAAGATAAAATCAATGCATGTTATTTTAAAAAATGTCCTATTTCACAAGGTGTCTCTGATCTTTATGTCTTCCTATGTTCTAAAAGAAGACAGTATTTTTTCTTAATGGGTTATGTGTGGATCAATGGATAGAGAAAGAATTCTGGTTTTGGTTAAGCAGGGTTTTTTGGGGTTTTTTGCGGTACGCGGGCCCCTCACTGCTGCGGCCTCTCCCGTTGCGGAGCACAGGCTCCGGACGCGCAGCCTCAGCGGCCAAGGCTCACGGGCCCAGCCACTCCGTGGCATGTGGGATCCTCCCAGACCAGGGCACGAACCCGCGTCCCCTGCATCGGCAGGCAGATTCCCAACCACTGCACCACCAGGGAAGCCCTGGTTAAGCAGTTTTTAACAGTTTCATTCCTGGTGAGCAAAACATAAAGACTAAGTATTCAATATAAATTCATTTCACATATTTTATAATTAGTCAATACCAATTTTAGTTGGAGCTTGAGATTTATTGATTCTGAAGGTCAATGTAGGGAATTATGTCACAGCACTTCCTAAAATTCTGAAAATACACAATATTTATAGCAGGTGAGTTTGGTCCACTTAGATCTCTCTTCCAGCATAGGAAGTGCCCAGTAAATATTTGTTTGAAAGGAGATAGTTTTTCCATTATATGACCAATTTTTTTAAAGTCAATGCTAATGTTAGCATAGGGCTAAAATAAGAAAGGGGTATTCAAAAGTAGGCCTGGTTCTATGTGATTAATGAAAAAATCCTAACCTAGTCACAAATCATTTATTATCAGACAATATAGACAACTGATGGTTTGGCTATCATGTGTAGAAAGGTGATATTTAGGACATATTAGATATTTTTAAAATTTCTTAAGTATACTGTCCCATAATTAGAGTGGATACCTGAAAACAACTCTTATGAAGTTTAAATTCACTTCAAGTTTAAAATAAATGATCAGATCATATTTCTGTTTGTTTGATGTATTTCATAATTAAATATGAAATCACAATTTCAAACAAAAGGCAGACATGATAAGATAAATCCTTTAAATTATCAGGAAACTAATTTATGTATAATAACAACTTATTGAACATGCAAATAATGGTGCTTCAATATGAAGAACCAAAGAGGTGAAATGAATTTTATTCAAATAAGGAGGATTTTTGAATATTTTATTTTCAAATCATGTAGTAGCTAGGAAAAATATTGAACTTAGAGCCATAAGACTGAATTACAGTATTAGCTCTGTCATTTATTAAGTGTAGGATTGGGGGAAATTTCAATTAATTTCTACAACCTACCTCAATTTTCTCATCAGACAAATGAAAAGTTGAATCATAATTTGAAGATCTTTCCAGGACTAATGAACAGATTAAATAACTACTACCCTGTGTTATTACTCTGTTTCCTATAGAAATAAAATATATAGCTGAAGGAAAATGGCAAACATATCCAATCTATAATAGTTTAAAATCTCTTCAGATTTGTTTAGGCTTCCACTTAAATAAGATTATAACATGTAGAAAGAACACAGATCCTGGAGACAGGCATATTTGGGCTAAAACC
This sequence comes from Neophocaena asiaeorientalis asiaeorientalis, assembly GCF_003031525.2. NCBI lineage: Eukaryota > Metazoa > Chordata > Mammalia > Artiodactyla > Phocoenidae > Neophocaena > Neophocaena asiaeorientalis. The sequence goes on along the minus strand of NW_020175221.1, from coordinate 349,647 downwards.
CCACTGGACCACTTACTACCTGTGTTTTCTTACGTCAAAACAATTTTTATTTAATCTATTATATGGAAGTAATATTATATTTTTTAGAATTGTGGTAAGAATTTAAGATAATACATGTAATATGTCTATCATTATTAGTTTTTATTTTGTTTTGTTCTGTGTTAAACTATCAGTCTTCAAATTCAGTGATACTTTGGGGAAATCCATTTATCATTAACTGGCTGTGGTTTCAGTAAGTTGCTTAGTTTTGCCAGGAAAAAGTTCCTCATCCACAAAATAAAAATACAGAACCAGGCTGTCTACACCTTATAGCTCAAAGTCTCTAACCAAAATTGCAGTAAATTAATTCAGTTATTCAAATGTCCAGCTTAGGTTCCTGTAGCAACTGGACTTAGCAAAGTTTTCTTAGATACCTAGCAAATATTTAATGCTATATTCTTAGTAAAGATGTACAAGTAAGCCCACCACAAACTCTGAGAGCATGACCTAGTCTTGAACCCTTAAAAATTAAATCAATCATTTTTTCTTAACCCAGCTATCAGCAGTAATAATTGATATTATAGTGAGGAAAATATGCCATTAATATTAATTACACTGAAATATTTTTACATGAAAAGTCAAGGCCTTTTTCATTCACCTCAACATTAGTATTACCACTTGACAATGTTCTGAGGGACCTGGATTAATTTAGTGTGTGGGAAAGCCTGCAACTATTTTAATCCCCCAAGGTTCCATTTAAATCACGGTAGAAAGTCTAATATAAAGGAATTATTAAGATCTTGTGGAAGCTGTTTTCATTAGAAAATATTATTTTTTGAAATCCAACTTCTGGTGTGATATGCAGTCCAATTTAGTTATTATAATTTGATGACATATTGTTAATGAGAGTGTCATAAAATATAAGAGTTAAACTTTAAAATAAATGGGTATAAGTGGGTTTTTTTCTCTATAATTTTAATAAGATCATGGCATAAAATATTTGTGCTTCCTAATTACTAAATTTTTAAAATTCTACCAGTAACTACCTTATCTTCTGTCTGTGGATGCAAATAAAGCAAAAAGATAAAATATTAAGCTGTCACATAATGTTAAGTCTGCTTCAAAAGTACAATAATTTTTCCATCTATTAAATGACTACCACACAAATTAAAAATATTTGTTCTAGTTCTGTGAAAAAAAACATTGGTAATTTGATAGGGATTGCACTGAATCTGTAGATTGCCTTAGGTAGTATAATCATTTTAACAGTATTGATTCTTCCAATCCAAGAACATGGTATATCTTTCCATCTGTTTGTGTCATCTTTGATTTCTTTCATCTGTGTCTTATAGTTTTTGGAGTACAGGTCTTCTGCCTCCTTAGGTAAGTTTATTCTTAGATATTTTATTCTTTTTGATGTGATGGTGAATGGGATAGTTTCCTTAATTTCTCTTTTTGATCTTTCATCATTAGTGTATAGAAATGCAACAGATTTCTGTGTATTAATTTTGTATCCCTCAACTTTATCAAATTCATTGATAAGATCTAGTAGACCCCAAATAGCCAAAGCAATCTTGAGAAAGAAAAATGGAGCTGGAAGAATCAGGTTTCCTAACTTCAGACTATACTACAAAGCTACAGTAATCAAAACAGTATGATACTTGCACAAAACAGAAATATAGATCAATGGAACAGGATAGAAAGCCCAGAAATAAACCCATACACTGATGGTCAATTAATCTATGACAAATGAGGCAAGAATATACAATGGAGAAAATACAGTCTCTTAAATAAGTGGTGCTGGGAAATCTGGACAGCTACATGTAAAAGAATGAAATTAGAACATTCTCTAACACCATATTCAAAAATAAACTCAAAAAGGATTAAAGACCTAAATGTATTTAAGACCAGATACTATAAAGCTTCTAGAGGAAAACATAGGCAGATTACTCTTTGACATAAATCACAGTAATATATTTTTGGATCTGTCCCCTAGAGTAATGGAAATAAAAACAAAAATAAACAAATAGGACCCAATAAAACTTGAAAGCTTTTGCAAAGCAAAGGAAACCATAAACAAAATGAAAAGGGAACATACAAAATGGGAGCAAATATTGGCAGATGATGCAACCGACAAGGTATTGATTTCCAAAATATATAAGCAGCTCACATAGCTCAGTATCAATAAAACAACCAATCAAAAAATAGGCAGAAGACCTAAATAGACATTTCTCCAAAGAAGATATACAGATGGCCAACAGGCACATGAAAATAACTCAGCATCTCTAATTATTAGAGAAATGCAAATCAAAACTACAATGAGGTTTCACCTCACTCTGGTCAGAATGGCCATCACCAAAAAGTCTACAAATAATAAATGATGGAGATGGTGTGGAGAAAAAGGAATCCTATACTTTTGGTGGGAATGTAAATTGGTACAGCCACTATGGAGAAGAGTATAGAGGTTCCTTAAAAAACTAAAAATATAGCTACCATGTGATCCAACAATCCCACTCTTGGGCATATATCCAGAGAAAACTATAAAAAGAATCCAATTTTGTCTTTGCACCAATGTAGATGGACTTGGAGAATATTATGCTAAGCGAAATAAGTCAGACAGAGAAAGACAAATGCTATTATGACATCACTTATATGAGGAATCTAAGAAATACAACAAACTAGTGAATACAACAAAAAAGAAATAGACTCAGATATAGAGAACAAACTAGTGGTTACCAGTGGGGAGAGGGAAGGGGGGAGGGGCAATAGAGGTAAGGGATTAAGCGGTACAAACTACTGTGTATAAAATAAATAAGCTACAAGGATATGCTGTACAACACAGGGAATATAGCCAATATTTTATAATAACTATAAATGGAGTATAACTTTAAAAAACTGTGAATCACTGTATTACACACCTGTAACATATAATATATATAATATTGTACATCAACTATGCTTCAATTAAAAGAAGACATTCTATTAACAAAAGTAAAGAAATGGATGGATAGATGGATAAGTAGATAGATAGATAGAAAGAAAGGACTGGAAACTGCCTTTAGTTCTCATGAATCATATTTTCCTGACTTTACCAATTGGAGTGGTGCCTAGCCCCCTTGGCTTTTAATATCAGAGGGATGATTGAGCCTCAGTTCCTTCTATCCCTTCTCTTCTCTTCCCTTCCTTTCCCTTCTTTTTTCCTTAAGCTTTACCTCTTGCTATCTTTTTATTTTGTTTCCTAAAACTTCTTCATGAAACATAGTTTATGTGAAAACATCATATCCCACTAATCCAAGTGGAGTCTTCTAACCCTGGTTGAAGACCCTATGACTGAGAGATAGAGTTCTTACTTAAATCAAACATGATTATGCTGTCATACTTGCATTTTTCCGTCATCTTCTAAATATTCTGCTTTTTCTTTTTAAAAAAACTGACCAGGTCAGGGCTTCCCAATTTTTTTTTTTTTTTGCGGTACACAGGCCTCTCACTGTTGTGGCCTCTCCCGTTTTGGAGCACAGGCTCCGGACGCACAGGCTCAGCGGCCATGGCTCACGGGCCCAGCCACTCTGCGGCATGTGGGATCTTCCTGGACCGGGGAACGAACCCGTGTCCCCTGCATCGGCAGGTGGACTCTCAACCACTGTGCCACCAGGGAAGCCCCCAACTCTTTGTTTTTAGTCCAGTGTTCTTTTGTTACACAACACTTCACCTTATATTTTAATGTTTTTATTTCAAAATAAATAAATAAAATGATTTAAATCACATCAATGGTTAAAATTACATTAAATTTTTTTTTTTTTTTTCAGAAAACAGGTGATGCATTTCTGATACTTCCACCTTGAAGTTGAATATTCCTTGTAAGGAGTATAAACTCCTCATCAAAACTCCACAAGTAACTTGTGAAGTCCTACAGTATCATTCTAACTGTGCAATCTATTGCTCTCCCAGCCACCTCCCCATTCAAACTTTTAATTTATAAGCAAATTTCATCTCTTCCCAAGGAAGCATGCTTAGTCATTTTGTACTCCAAAGGTTTCTGAAATAGATACTCCTTATAATCAAAGTCCATCAAGTAATGATTTCCCCTCCATCAATCTTCTAGAAATAGTTCCCCCAATAGGAGTTGACTACCAGCAACTATGTCTAAACTATCTAACACTATGCTTGAGGCTGTAGCTGAATGACTCATATTTGGACACCTGTCTCAGGGCAAATCTCTTCCCCTCAACAACTATTTGATCCCTCATTTTATTCTGATCTATACTCAGAAAGGCCATCCCTGACACCTCCCCTCAACCAGCTTAAAGAGTTCCCTCTTTTCATCTCTCTCTATCCACTTACCCTACTTTATTTTCCTTCATCAATATATGTACATTTAAGTAAATGCTTATGGCCTGTATCACCCATAGATCACCACTAGAATGTAAGCATGATGAAAACAGAGACCTTCTGTTTTTGTCATTGTTATATTCCATTGCCTAGGACAGTTTTAGGCACATAGTAGACACTTAAACAACTTTGAATAGATGAATAAATGAACCAATAAATGAACAAATAGATGCTACAAAATAAATCACTGATGGGTAACCAATCCTTCTGACACAGGGAGATTACCAGACAGTGACTTCCCAGGTTGACCCCCTGGTGAGGTGGGAAAGCAATCTAATTGTGAAGTTTTCTAGTACATTCTACTCTGTCTCCTCCATTGGCTGGACTCTACTGGAGAGCCCTACCCCATTCTCCAGATTTTGGTCTTAGTTCCTCACCATGGATCTTGCCACCCCTATTTTCCTTTTTCTTCTTCTGTGATACAAATTAGGCAGATTTACTTATTTTTCAATCTCTGTCAATTGTTTACCTCTGAAATGATTGCATGTTAAAGGCAGTCAGCTGTTGTATGAGGTTTTTATTACTCCAGGTAAACTTAATAATTGAGCCTTTAAATCTATCCTTAGTTTTTCCCCATATGCCCCAAAAGAAACTCTTCTGAAGCCAATACTCTACCACTATCAGAATGACACATTACATTAAACTAAAATATATTGTAATTCTACATAGAAGTTAAAGCTGATAACCTGTATTTATTTTGGTCATCAAAAGAAGGGAAAAAGCAAATACCAAAACAAACCACTTGAAGGCAGGTAGGGAAAGAGAAGGTTAGAACCCCTGCTCTAGGGAGAGAAGACTCTAGGTAGAAAACGGTTTCAGAGTATTTAGGTTTATTGTCTTCAAATAAGATTTTAAAACAAAATAATATATAAAAAAGACTTTTCTTCTATACTTCTAGGTGAAGCCCACAGAATTATTTCAAAAGCTCTCAGCTATTGCTAGAGGTCTATGTACAGTGAATTTTTTAAGCTGAATGACTTATAAGTAATGATATACTACAGAAATTAAATGTGCAGTAATATTGAATGTTTTAGACCTTACTCAGGAGATGGCTTCACTCATATTTTTCACTTATTCAACAAATATCTAGTGGCTAAGAATTTATATCATTTTTATTGACCTATGACATTCCATTGCATTTTCTTAAGATACAATGATAATACAAAGTTATTTTGCTCACTATCTTAGTCTGCTGGGACTGCACTAACAAAATACTATAGACTGGGTGGTTTGAACAACATTTATTTTCTCACAGCTCTGGAGGCTGAAAAGCTGTGATCATGATGCCAGCATGGTCTGTTTCTGTTGAGGCCTCTCTTCTGGGCTTGTAGGTGCCCACTATCTTACTGCGTACTCACATGAGCTCTCATTTGTGAGTGTACAAAGTAAACAAGTGAGATCTCTGGTGTCTTTTCTTATAAGGACACTAAACCTCTTACCAGGGCCCTACACTTATGACATCATTTCAACCTTAAATTACCTCCTTAAGGCTCTATCTCCATATATAGTCACATTGGGGGTTAGGCCTTCAATTTATGAATACAGCGGGGACACAATCCAGTCCAGAGCACTTACAAAATGAAAGTCGTGTGTATTAAGTTATATAAAAGAGGTAAAATCTGAACTCGTCTGTAGTCCCTATTTTCCTATAAATAAAATTCCTTCAATTCTTTTTCTGCTATTTCATTTGCATGAAGTGCCAGTTTAAAGCTTCGTCTTTGTTCTCCATCGTTTTGCTTTTCATTTCCTATATTTATCATTTTGGTCAAACAACCAGTTAATAGCAAACTATGTTTCTCAGATTGTTGTCCTAAGATGACCTTTATCAGAATCACTTTTGGGGCTGGTTAAAATTTGACTCCTCTTTTCCTCCTAGATTCTGAATCAGAATCTCTGAACATAAAACCCTATCCCTGACATTTTAAATAAGATTCTGATGTGCACAAAAGTTTGAGAAGCACTGACTAGATGGAAACTGCATTATTCATCAAAATAGGAAAGCAACTTGCGTGCTAAAGCAGGGTTAGCATTTTCCATAAAGTTTGCAGCATTTTAGTAGCTCGATGAATTCATCCTAGGGACAAACATCATTTTCCCCTTCAAACTAGATCCTCTAAGGGACTGTGTTCTTTACATCACCATTTTTCATAAAGGAGTGGTATTACTGATAATGGGAAATTAAGCCCATCAAATATAAATGGACTCAGACCTTCAAGCCCACACCTGTCTCATTCTCTCATCTAACAAATGTATGTGTATAAATGCCTATCAAGCAAACCAGATGCTCTTCCACAGAAACTTTAAAATAATTATAAGGAAGCATGAACACCTGTGCTCAATACTGTGTTGTCAAAGCTTTAAGATCTAAGACTATGCTTAAAGGATTCAAGAATTAAGACTTTTTGAGGTGAATTTTTTGAAAGATGCTTTCTTTCTCTGCTTTAAGTTTGGCAGCTGGTGAACAGTGGAAACATTAAAAGGATCCAAGCTCAAAAGTGAAAATTTTCTCAACTCAGCCATCTTTAATAAACTACTCCATCTTTAAACCTGTCACAATATTTGATTTACTTTCTCTATCTCTCAAAAGTTTGCTTGTACTAATTCTGATAAATAAATGAGCAAAAAACATTACCTTGTGGGTAGCCAACAAAGAAACAGAAGAGTTCTGAGTGTAAATGGAGCCCATAAAGCCATAACTACTGGGATGGGACTAACATAGTTGGATGGGTTATAGTGAACCCTGTGGTACATATGAGGCTTGAATAAATAGGTGAGGATTATATAGCTGGAGGGAAGGACAAAAGGCATGTAATATGATGTCAACAGCATGAGATCATGTGTTAATTAAAGATATTTTTGTTAATTATGGACATTTTAACAATGTTAATTCTTCCAATCCATAAAAATAGATTATCTTTTCATTAATTTGTGTCTTCCTCAATTTCTTTCATCAGTGTCTTATAGTTTTCAGTGCACAGATGTTAGTATACAGAAACACAACTGATTTTTGTATATTGATTTTGTATCCTGAAATGTTAGTGCATTCATTTATTAGTTCTAAAAGTTTTCAGTGGAGTCTTTAGGATTTTCTATACATAAGATCATGGCATCAGCAAACAGACAATTTTACTTCTTTTCCAATTTGGATACCTTTTATTTTTATTCTTGCCTAATTGCTCTGGCTAGGACTTCCAGTATTATGTTGAATAGAAGTGAAGAGAGTGGGCAACATTATCTTGTTCCTGATCTCAGAGGAAAAGCTTTCTGCTTTTCGCTACTGAGTATAATGTTAGCTTATCATATATTGTCTTTATTGTGTTATAGTACATTCCTTCTATACCCAGTTTGTTGAGTGTTTATTATGAAAGTATGTTGAATTTTATCAAATGCTTTTTCTGCATCTATTGAGATGATCACATGATTTTTATCTTTCATTCTGTTAATGTTGTGTATCACATTTATTAATTTGCATATGTTGAACCATCCTTTGCATCCCAGGGCTAAATCTAACCTGATTATGGTGTATGATTCTTATAATGTGCTGTCAAATTCTCTTTGCTAGTATCTTGTTGAGGAGAAAACATAAAGATGACCTGCTGTCAACTGTTCTACCGTGTATAACTATAAGGACCTTGGACAGTTATTATACTTAAATTCTTTTAGACTAGTTTGCTTACTTGTAAGTTGGAATTAATATTAGTGTTTCAGGACTTCCCTGGTGGCGCAGTGGTTAAGAATCCGCCTGCCAATGCGGGGGACACGGGTTCGATCCCTGGTCCGGGAAGATCCCACATGCTGAGAAGCAACAAAGCCTGTGAGCCATAACTACCGAGCCTGCACTCTAGAGCCTGCGTGCCACAACTACTGAGCCCATGTGCAGCAACTACTGAAGCCTGCACACCTACAGCCCGTGCTCTGCAACAAAAGAAGTCACTGCAACGAGAAGCCTATGCACCACAATAAAGGGTAGCCCTCATTCACTGCAACTAGAGAAAGCCCGCATGCAGCAACAAAACCCAATGCAACCAAAAATAACTAAATAAATAATTAAAATTTTTTTTTAGTATTTTGCTCACAGAATTGTTCTAAGGTTTGATTAAGATCGTGAATATAATGTACTTAGTGTATTATCAGGCATAGAATAAGTGTTCCATAAATTTTTTATGCTAATGATTATTAATGTTATCTCCCATTTATCTAGCAATGCCACAATCCATCCACCACCATAACAAAAAATATTGTCACACCATCTAAATGTTCCTCTGGATCCCACCTTTATTTCTCTACAGTCCAATTTCCACATAGCAGACACAGTAGTAGTCTTTCCAAAATGGAAAAGTGCTCATATTATTTCCCTTGTTGTAATGCTTCGATAGCTTAGTAATATATAAAATAAAATCCAAACTCATTACATTGGCCCACAACACCCTGACTGACTGGTCTGAACCTGACTTCTTTTTCACTCTCATCTTTTATCACTCTCCTCTTAGAGCTCAAGTCAATGTTGCTCCCACAACGATTCCACTCTGACAGAACTATCTAAAAAGTTCCCACCCCACTCTGCATATACTACCTATAGCAATCTTCTTTAAAGTTTTCCTAGAATGTGTCTATTTAAGTATATTTAAATATTTGTTGAAATGTCTATCATCTGTCTTTGCCCATAGCGAAAATATGTTAAATAAGGGTCAGAACTTCTTTTGTCTTCATATCCTGAATCAAAGATGGTACTGACACATGGTAAGAACTAAATGAATATTTGTTGAATGAATACGTGAATAAATGAATGTGTACTCACATGATACATTCTTGTCTCTAAGGAGAATCAAGGATAAACAGAGATCTCAAAAACTCTATTAAGATTCATTACCTTCACAAACATCTCACAGGTATCTCAATGCATTCCAATCTTCCCCACTCGCTGAATAATTATCCAGTGGATTTCTTCAAGAAGATTCTTAATATGGATAATTCAGAGTGCCAAATATTTTTTAAAATAATTTCCATTTAATTTAACTGAATAGTAGACATCACCTGTATATTTCAGACGGCATAACAACACTGTGCGTTAATTAAGCAAACAACTAGCAAGACCTTGAATCCACTTATTACTATTTATTCAGAGTATTAAAAAGTTTTCTCATGCACATTGTCAAGTCTGTTTAATAAAAAAGGCATCTGGAAAAAAAAGTGAGAAATCCAATCAGTCATCTCAAGAACATTATAAGGTTTTTTTTTTCAACTGTTACCCACAAGAAGAACTGTATTTTACATTGATATTTAGCACATGTATAGATATATTTCTTATGCATGTAATTAAAACAAAACTTTCACATATCCTTATTCTTTGTGATACATTATGATATTTTTTAATTCTATTCTAGTCTCTATTTCATTTTTAAAAATGGTGGCAGCCCCCAGCTTCATTTTGTGACTCACTAATGGGTCATGATTCACAGTTTGAAAAAACAACAATTTAAATCCAAAAATGTAAAAATTTCTATTTGGAAAAATATATTCATATCAAGTGGGATAGTCTTAGTATTTAGGATGTTCATTCAATTACTGCCTTAGGATGGGTTGCTCAGAAACAAAACTCAAGGCAAAGTTCATCTCCTTTGACTTTAATAGTGTAGACCTTCTTTTTTCCCCCAGAAGCTTCAGTACACACACTGCGTGGTTATAATGTACTTCTGGAAAAAGAGTAGATACAAATTTTGCCATAACACGCATACACACTAATATACACACACACAGAGTTACATAAGAAAGAAGAGAGAGAAAAGGAACAGGAGTGGAGGTGAACAAGGAAGAGGAAAGGGGAAGAAGAAATTTCCAAATAAAAATAAGTTTTCTTGAAATGGCTTTATTCTATAAGCATTTAGTTGGAAATATTGGTAAGCAAAGTTATTAAGTCTACAATGGAATTAAATTATATATTTGTACTTGGAACTTTTTTGGAGCATTTTTGATCTTCATATATGAAATGCTCATCTATAGAAAATCTGAATTTTGGTAGGACAGTATATACTATACTCATTAACAGTCTTTTGCATACATAGAGCACATCCTTATACTCTGCTATTTAAATAGTTGATTCCTTGTGGCAGTTCATGTCTTTGAACTTGTGCTCTTCCTATTTCTTCTGTATGCCTTGATTCTGGTGGGATTTAAGCTACTCTTCCATACCACTGCAATCGCCTCTTCTTGAACAGGGAGTCATTAGTAAGTAGGGTAAACATATGTTTTCAGGTACTTAGGGCAGTCCCCATTTATGCTCATGTTACATTATAATTTTTAATAACACTACTGTGTATAGCCAAAAGTGGCACAGATTTGACAACAAATTATATGAGTACCTACCCTGTTGGAAAACATTCTCCCTTACCATCTCCCCATCCATGTATAATAATTGTAAACGCTATTACATAATGAGCAGTTGTTTCCTGCTTTAAACATCTATCTCATTTAATCCTTCCAACAATGCTGTTAATTAGATATTATTATTGCCACTTCACAAACTAAGAGAGCAAGATTCAGAGAAAAAGAAATATGGTCAAAGTAACATAATCAGCCAGTGGAGAAGTGAGGATAAAACTGAGATGTCTCAGACTACGAAGTGCGTCTTCTCAGAGAGTATGCTAATCTGCCTCCATCTGACTGAGTGCCCATGATGCTGCTGCTAAAGAGAAGTGATGAGACTATTCAGAGTACTCTAGTGTATGTGGCTGAGACTCTACTTTATGTGTGGCTGATACAAAGTGCACAATTGAAAACTGCAACACATTTCTTCAGTGATTTTACCAAATCATTCCTTTTGGTAAAGCTTCCTAAAGGAATATGTATTGCATAGGATGGTTAGTTTTTACTGTAGTAATATACTGTAAATTAAATAATTAATTTTCAGACTAGGCTTGCAAATTTATTTTTTATCAAACATGTTTCTATGGGAACACATGTTACAGTTACAGATTTACAAATAAATATTTAGAAAACATGTCATCATAAGTTTGTAAATGCGTTCATTATCTGTGATATATATAATGAAGTTCCCAAAGATAGCAAAAATCTCAGGAGTTTTTTTTAAACTGGAATATGAAGAAAACCTAAATTATACCTCACTGTTCCAAACAAGCTGACCAGAACCTCACTGCAAGGGGAATGAATCATTTCTGATCAATATCCTTTTATAGACAAACCACAGAGTGTGTAAAGCTAATTCAGAATTTTAAAAGTGATTCACCCACTTTTATCAAACCAATAAAAGTATATACCAAACAGGGCTGTAGTACCTTAAAGTGGAGCACAGAGACCAAATGTTTGTCAAAAATATTAACTTTCTCTTCTTAAATGGTTTAAGCATATTTCCTTAATTTAAATAAAGTGAGCCCAGAACTCTTCATTTCACCCTGTATTGGAACCACCAAGATTTTTATTTAAGAGAGATAATAAAATAGCTTATAATATATTTATTTTAAAGTTGATATCCAATATTGAGTACTCCTCAGAGGTGGAAATTAAAGGCTTTGTCATTAGCCCACTGCTAAACACGTAGAAAAATTTTGGTTGAGGAAAGGAGTAATTAAACTGAGCTTGTTTGCTTCCTGTAATACCAGCTTCTGCAACTAATAGATGGAGAATACTACTTTCATTTTTTAATTTTATGTCAAGTCACTGTGGGATTTGAATGGAAATTATTAACCAAATTTGATATGGTGTTAATACTTTTCTTGTGACCCCAATTAATGACTAACTTAATCTTTTGTGCAATAATTACCATTCCAGTGGTAGGTTATTAGAAATGTAGTTCCCTAATGTGGCATTTTCAGAGACACAAGGATTTTAAGTACCTTATATGTTGTGTCTTTCTTAGTGCATAATATTGTTACTTTGTGTTATTATTAGTGATGTTAATTTTGATCGCTTGATTAACATGTTGTCTTCCAGATTTCTCCACGGAAATATCTTTTTTGTGTGTGGTAATTAATACGTAATTTGTTGAAAGACACTTTGAGAGTGAGTCATATTCTATCCTGAACTAAATATTTACCCATTGTTTTGAGCAGACATTGATAACTCTTGCTTGAATTGATTATTAATGAGAATTGCCAAAGGCATGTTCTAACCCAATCATTCCTTCAACATGTATACGTTTGTATTTAACTGTAAGGAAGAGGATTTTTTCCTTCTTATTTCATTTGTATAAATATGGATTCTTATTTTACTCAATGGGTTATCATCTATTACTATCATTATCTATTTGATGCTCAAATTTCCCGATTTTGCCATAGGGAGCTCCTTCAAACTGACTTGTGTTTGTGTCCTGTAGACATTCCTCATGATTCCTAGAGAATTTTCTTTTGTCTGGTACACTAAAATGCTCCAGGGCCATTTTATACTGTCCTTGTTCCACACCAAGAATCAGCCATTTCTTCAACAGGCCCTGCTATCTTTTAATTAAGAATAGTATTTAGAAATGAAGATCAGGATATTAGGTGTAGTCATTGTTACTGGAATATAATTTCTTCTACTCTCTGTCAACATAGAGAGGTCAGGAACCTACGTGCCTGCATGTGCATGAGTGCATGCATGAGTCGTGCCTCTGTCTACCCCTGTATTGTCTATGTTTATATTTATCTATCTGTCCATGACTAAATAGCAAAAACATTTAATAGACATCTCTATTCCAAGTCAACACCAATACCACAGTGTTAATTCAAATCTTCTCCTTTTCCATATTTGGAACTTCTTTCCTCAACAATACAAAACCTAGCTCCTATTATCCTTAGTATATTTATTTATATGCTTAATTCTACAATACTCAGAAAGTAACTTCAGAGTTGCTAAACCATACTACTGCAAAAGACTAACGTAACAAACTAGACTTAAAAATCTGTTTATAATTTTGTTTTTTATTTAGGTTGATGTTATATAGTCAAAATACTCTATACAACAGTTGCTCAGGTAATTACTGTTTTTCCTTCAGTGTAGTTAGGTTATTAATTTGAAATACATTATTTAAAAATTTTGTATTATTTTAAGAATTTTTCCCATTCTATTTTATCTAACATGCCAAACATTAACATAATTCAAGAAATCAAACTGTATACACAAAGCTAGAATCAGAGTAGTGACTACCCTACCTTCCACCTCATCCCACCCTCTCTCAAAAACAATCAGTTACATTATTTCTGGTTTATCCTTCCATGTTTCTTTTTACAAAAAGAAGCATGCTCAGATACACTTTCTTATTTCTCCTTTTTCCTTCTATAAAAAGTGGCATTTCATGTGTACTACTTTTTATCTTTTGCTTTTTTCCTCTCATTTAAAAACAATATTCATTTACAGAGAACCTCCTCATTCTTTTACAGCTGCACAGTATTCACTGTGTGTGTAAAAGTTTATTCAGTCACTCTCCTATGTATGGGCATTTAGATTGTTGCCAATACTTCTACTTTATGGAACTTATTGATAGTTTCAATATAAACAGATATTTGATCAATTTTTGTGAATCTTTCATATGCTCCTGAGGACAATGTATGTTCTCTATTATCAGAGTGTAAATTTTAATATATAACCATGAGATGCACCTTATTTTTTATTCTTTCAGGAACCTAAGTTTTCCTCTCTTGCTTCTTCTTTTCACCATTTTATGCAAGATCTGTCTTATTTAATATATATCCATACATCTATGTTTGTGTATATATCTTTCAGGATCTTAATTTTCTTCTCTTGCTTCTTTTTCCCTTCACCACTTAGTCTCCAGAAGGAATTCTTCCTTTTTCTTTTTACCTTCTTCTCCCTCAGAAGCATTGCCTTTTTAAGACTGACACTTTGAGTCCAATTCACTTTTAGACCCCTTCCCCATAGAATGCTATCTGATCTACAAAGATTCTTAGGGTGAATTTTTTCTTTCTGAGGGTGATTTCAGTTCTTCTCTTTTCTACATAGATTTTCTGGATCCACTTAACTCTTCAAAAGAGCTTGGAGCAAGAAATAGCTCTGCTAGAAATTGGTGTTTATTTTTCTACATAGAGGTAATTTGAAGTTTGTTTTGCTTTCTCTCTTCTATTTAAATTCAAGGTATGATATTTGGAGGCGAGCTAGGCAGTTGCTATTTCCGCAGTTAATCACCGAATAAAATTTAAAGGGCTATTATCAAAAGTATGTCTTTACTTTTGGTAACATTGCTACTTAGAACTTTTTGATCATAATTTAAACTTAAAGCCAATTGAGACAACATCTGGATCATGATAACATTTCACCTTTTTGCAGAAGGAGATATGATTTTCTAATACTTAAAGAAGGTAGACATCCACGCAGATCATTTGAAATCATTGTCAGTTCATTAAAATGAAAGAATAGAAGACACTGGATGTGGGGAGGCAAGAACACCATCTTGTTTTTAATTACTCTGATTTATCATCTGGTTGGTAAGTAGGAAATTTTTGTGAAACTTGGACTCTGAGATTAGTGATAAGATTCAAGGTTAAGGCACTATTTACTGGAAGTTTATATTGAGCTCAAGCAGCTTAATTCATAATGTGTTCCTTTTCACAAAGGCTGAGGGAAAAGAAAATCAATAAAAGTTCAGAATAATCTTGTATTTTACTTGACAAATTTCTCTTCAAGTTAATAAAGAGTGAAATAGTAACTAATAATGGGATAGCCTTACCAAATTTTCCTTGAAATTTATCTAAAATATTTTCCTGAGGAATTCAGACATGCAATTTATCAAGGAAAGAATCTAATACAAAAATAGATAAAATAATAGGTGCATAGTCGTTGTTTACTTTTTGTTGTTTTTTACCTGTATGTCATCATGGTCACAGAGTTAATACGATTAAACAGGTTTATCCAGATAGTCATGTAGTTATAGCAGACTTTGAATGAATATATTGGCAAAATGTCTTTATCTATTGCTGCCAGCAAAGGACACTGCTATTAGATTACTTATTTCCCTCCATAACCTCTCCTCAGCTTCAAGGAGTTGCATGACTTATTATTTTCAGATTTTTATAGATTCCAGGGCTTCCTTTTCCTGGTTAGCATGATGACACAGTGAGCCTACTATACACCCACATACCAAGGAGTGGGAAAGCAGAACAGAAAATGAGACAATTTATTTAAATAGGCTGAGTGATCCAAATGAGACTACATAAATAAATCCTGATACAACTAAATTAAATGAATGTTTAAATTTAACAGAGACTATTTTATCTGGAAAGCATGAAATATCTTCAGTTGACAAGTTCAGGTACCTAAGAAGGATATGAGAAATTTTTAGACTATAAGAACTATATTTTTTCCATATATATTAGTGTACTTGAAAGTCCCCTATATAATAACATTTTAACAGTGTCAAGATTTAATACCACTATTTCTACATTCCATATTTTCATGCAATCTCATTTACGTGGACAAGTTCTGTCCCTTCCTTATACCACCACCTCTACCCCTGGTTCTAACAATTAAACAGAGAATTAGTAAAGCGGTGTTTTTCTTTGCACAAGTATATCATGGATAAACTGGCCTATCAGTTTGTAGGTATATTTGTTAAGCTCCCAATAGGAAACAGATGGCATCCTCATATGGATACTTCAGAAGAGTTAAATGAAAGGACTATTTACAAAGCTGTTAAAATATTCAGGGAAAGCAGCAAGGAATACAATAATAGCCAGCAACAGTCATTACCAACAGTAGATCTGACAATGCAAGGGGAGGAATTCTGAAAAGGGAATTAGCATATGTAAGGGCCCATCAGACAGAAGTTGTGGCTTTCAAAAGAGAAATGTGGCTACTGTCAAGTCAGCCCTGGCAGGGAGGAAGACAGAGGAATAAATAAACCTACCTCATTATCCTCCTGCCCTCCCTCATCTCCTGCAGGTGCAGAACCCAGAGGCAAGGGAGCTGTCTGATACTTTCCATATAGTCACCTTCTTATGCACAAATCAGAATGGAGACTAGTCAAAAACAGATATGGAACTGCAAAATGGAGAATGTACAGCCAAGCAGGAAATGAGAAGTTTCTTTTAAGGCTCAATATTTTTATCAAAAATATTACATTATAAATTTTAAAAATATATATTTTAATATCAAACAGACGTGGGATTGAATCCCAACTCCCCATAAGCTGTGTGACCTTGAAAAAGTTACCTTAATGCTGCCAAACCTCAGCTTAACCATCATTAAAATGGAGCAGGATACCTTTAAGATGGCAGAGGAGTAAGATGTGGAAATCACTTTCCTCCCCACAAATACATCAGAAATACATCTACACGTGCACAACTCCTACAGAACACCTACTGAATGCTGACAGAAGACCTCAGACTTCCCAAAAGTCAAGAAACTCCCCATGTACTTGGGTAGGGCAAAAGCAAAAAGAAAAAACAGACAAAAGAATAGGGACGGGACCTGCATCTCTGGGAGGGAGCTGTGAAGGAGGAAAAGTTTCCACATACTAGGAAGCCCCTTCACTGGTGGAGATGGGGGGTGGATGGAGGGGAAGCTTTGGAGCCATGGAGGAGAGCACAGCAACAGGGGTGCAGAGGGCAAAGTGGAGAGATTCCCGCATGGAGGATTGGTGCCGACCAACACTCACCAGCCTGAGAGGCTTGTCTGCTCACCCGCCGGAGCGGGTGGGGGCTGAGAGCTGAGGCTCTGGCTTCGGAGGTCAGATCTCAAGGAGAGGACTGGGGTTGGCTGCGTAAACACAGCCTGAAGGGGGCTAGTGTGCCACAGCTAGCTGGGTGGGAGTCTGGGAAAAAGTCTGGACCTGCCTTAGAGGCAAGAGACCATTGTTTTGGGGTGGGCGAAGAGAGGGGTTTCAGAGCACCGCCTAAATGAACTTCAGAGATGGGCACGAGCTGTGGTTATCAGCGCGGACACCAGAGATGGGCATGAAATGCTAAGGCTGCTGTTGCAGGCACCAAGAAGCCTGTGTGCAAGCACAGGTCACTATCCACACTTCCCCTCCCGGGAGACTGTGCAGCCCTCCACTGCCAGGGTCCTGTGATCCAGGAACAACTTCCCCAGGAAAACACACGGTGCACCTCAGGCAATGCAACTTCATGCTGGTTTCTCCTGCCACAGGCTCACCCCACATTACGTACCCTGCCCCCACCCCTGGCCTGAGTGAGCCAGAGCCCCCTAATCATCTGCTACTTTAACCCCGTCCTGTCTGGGCAGGAACAGATGTCCTCAGGCGATCTACACACAGAGGCGGGGCAAATTCCAAAGGTGAATCCTAGGAGCTGTGAGAACAAAGAAGAGAAAGGGAAATTTCTCCCAGCAGCCTCAGGAGCAGCAGATTATATCTCCACAGTCAAGTTGATGTACCCTGCATCTGAGGAATACCTGAATAGACAATGAATCATCCCAAAATTGAGGCAGTGGAATTTGGGAGCAACTGTAGACTTGGGTTTGCTTTCTGCATCTAATTTGTTTCTGATTTTACGTTTAACTTAGTTTAGTATTTAGAGTTTATTATGATTGGTAGATTTGTTTATTGATTTGGTTGCTCTCTTCCTCCTTTTAAAAAAAAAATATATATTTTTCCTTTTTCTCTTTTTGTGAGTGTGTATGTGTATGCTTCTTTGAGTGATTCTGTCTGTACAGTTTTGCTTTTACCATTTGTCCTAGGATTCTGTCAATTTTTTTTTTAGTATAATTTTTAGTGCTTATAATCATTGGTGGGTTTGTTTTTTGGTTTGGTTGCTCTCTTCTTTCTTTTTCTCCTTTTTTTATTACTTAAAAATTTTTTTAATGTTTTTAAATTTTTATTTTAATAACTTTATTTTGCCCCTTCCTTCCCTCCCTCCTTCCTTTCTTTTCTTTCTTTTATTTCTTTTTCTTCTCTCTTTCTACCTTCCTTCCTTCCTTCCTTCCTTCTTTCCTTCCTTTTTCCCTTCTCCTCTGAGCCATGTGGCTGGCAGGGTCTTGGTGCTCCAGCCAAGTGTCAGGCCTGTGCCTCTGAGGTGGGAGAGCCAAGTTCAGAACATTGGTCCACCAGAGACCTCTGGTTCCTTGTAATATCAAATGGCAAAAGCTTTCACAGAGATCTCCATATCAATGCTAAGACCCAACTCCACTCAACAACTAGCAAGATACAGTGCTGGACACCCTATGCCAAACAACTAGAAAGGAACACAACACCACCCACTAGTAGAGGCTGCCTAAAACCATAATACAGTCACAGACACCCTAAAACACAGCACCAGATGACGTCCTTCCCACCAGAAAGACAAGATCCAGCCTCATCCACCAGAACACAGGCACTAGTCACCTCCATCAAGAAGCCTACACAACCCACTGAACCAACTTTAGTCACAGGGGGCAAACACCAAAAACAACGGGAACTGTGAACCTGCAGCCTGCAAAAAGGAGACCCCAAACACAGTAAGTTAAGCAAAATGAGAAAACAGAGAAAAACACAGCAGATGAAAGAGCCAGGTAAAAACACACCAGACCAAACAAATGATCTTTCCTTCCTTTTTCCCTTCTCCTCTGAGCCATGTGGCTGGCAGGGTCTTGGTGCTCCAGCCAAGTGTCAGGCCTGTGCCTCTGAGGTGGGAGAGCCAAGTTCAGAACATTGGTCCACCAGAGACCTCTGGTTCCTTGTAATATCAAATGGCAAAAGCTTTCACAGAGATCTCCATATCAATGCTAAGACCCAACTCCACTCAACAACTAGCAAGATACAGTGCTGGACACCCTATGCCAAACAACTAGAAAGGAACACAACACCACCCACTAGTAGAGGCTGCCTAAAACCATAATACAGTCACAGACACCCTAAAACACAGCACCAGATGACGTCCTTCCCACCAGAAAGACAAGATCCAGCCTCATCCACCAGAACACAGGCACTAGTCACCTCCATCAAGAAGCCTACACAACCCACTGAACCAACTTTAGTCACAGGGGGCAAACACCAAAAACAACGGGAACTGTGAACCTGCAGCCTGCAAAAAGGAGACCCCAAACACAGTAAGTTAAGCAAAATGAGAAAACAGAGAAAAACACAGCAGATGAAAGAGCCAGGTAAAAACACACCAGACCAAACAAATGAAGAGGAAATAGGCAGTCTATCTGAAAAAGAATTCAGAGAAAGGACAGTAAAGATGATCCAAAATCTTGGAAATAGAATGGAGAAAATACAAGAAATGCTTAACAAGGACCTAGAAGTACTAAAGAGCAAACAAACAATGATGAACAACACAATATATGCAATTAAAACTTCTCTAGAAGGAATCAATAGCAGAATAACTGAGTCAGAAGAATGGATAAGTGACCTGGAAGATAAAATAGTGAGATAACTATTGCAGAGCAAAATAAAGAAAAAAGAATGAAAAGAATTGACGACAGTCTTAGAGACCTCTGGGATAAGATAAAATGTAACAACATTCAAATAATAGGAGTTGTAGAAGAAGAAGAGAAAAAAAAAGGGACTGAGAAAATAATTGAAGAGATTACAGTTGAAAACTTCCCTAATATGGGAAAGGAAAGAGTAAATCAAGTCCAGGAAGCACAGAGAGTCCCATACAGGATAATTCCAAGGAGAAATATGCCAAGACACATTTTAATCAAACTATCCAAAATTAAATTCAAACAAAAAATATTAAAAGCAGCATGGGAAAAACAACATACAAGGCAATCCCCATACTTTAACGCTGATCTTTCAGCAGAAACTCTCAAGCCAGAATGGGGTGGCAGGACATATTTTAAGTGATGAAAGGGTAAAAGCTACAACCAAAATTATTCTACCCAGCAAAGATCTCATTCAGATTTGATGGCGAAATTAAAACCTTTACAGACAAGCAAAAGCTAAGAGAATTCTACACCACCAAACCACCATTACAACAAATGCTAAAGGAACTCCTCTATGCAGGAAACACAAGAGAAGGAAAAGACCTACAATGACAAACCCAAAACAATTAAGAAAATGGTAATAGGAACATACATATCAATAACTACCTTAAATGTAAATGGGTTAATGCTCCCAGAAAAGACACAGACTGGCTGTATGGATACAAAAACAAGACCTGTATATGTGCTATCTACAAGAGACCCACTTCAGACCTAGGGACACATACAGACTGAAAGTGAGGAGATGGAGAAAGATATTCCATGCAAATGGAAATCAAAAGAGAGCTGGAGTAGCAATTCTCATATCAGACAAAATAGACTTTAAAGTAAAGACTATCATAAGAGACAAAGAGGGAACTACATAATGATCAAGGGATCAGTCCAAGAAGAAGATATAACAATTGTAAATATTTATGCACCCAATATAGAGCACCTCAATACATAAGGCAAATGCTAACAGCCATAAAAGAGAAAATTGACAGTAACAAAATCAGAGTAGGGGACTTTAACACCCACTTTCACCAATGGATAGATCATCCAAAATGAAAATAAATAAGGAAACACAAACTTTAAATGATACCTTAAACAAGATAGACTTAATTGATATTTACAGGACATTCCAACAAGAAACAACAAAATACACTTTATTCTCAAGTGCTCATGGCACATTCTCCAGGTTAGATCATATCTTGGGTCACAAATCAAGCCTTGGTAAATTTAAGAAAATTGAAATCGTATCAAGTATCTTTTCCAGCCACAACACTATGAGACTAGACATCAATTACAGGAAAAAAAACTGTAAAAAATACAAACACATGGAGGCTAAACAATACACTACTTAATAACCAAGAGATCACTGAAGAAATCAAAGAGGAAATCAAAGTATACCTAGAAACAAATGACAATGAAAATATGAGCACCCAAAACATATGGGATGCAGCAAAAGCAGTTCTAAGAGGGAAGTGTATCGGAATACAATCCTACCACAAGAAACAAGAAACATCTCAAATAAACAACCTAACCTTACACCTAAAGAAATTAGAGAACGAAGAACAAAAAAAAACCTCCAAAGTTAGCAGAAGGAAAGAAATCATAAAGATCAGATCAGTAATAAATGAAAAAGAAATGAAGGAAACAATAACAAAGATCAATAAAAATAAAAGCTGGTTCTTTGAGAAGATAAACCAAGTTGATAAACTATTAGCCAGACTCATCAAGGAAAAAAGGGAGAAAACTCAAATCAATAGAATTAGAAATGAAAAAGGAGAAGTAACAAGTGACACTTCAGAAATACAAAGGATCATGAGAGATTACTACAAGCAACTCTATGCCAATAAAATGGAAAACCTGGAAGAAATGGACAAATCCTTAGAAAAGCACAACCTTCCGAGACTGAACCAGGAAGAAACAGAAAGTATAAACACACCAAACACAAGCACTGAAATTGAGACTGATTATAAATCTTCCAAGAAACAAAAGCCCAGGACCAGAGGGCTTCAAAGGCAAATTCTACACAAACATTTAGAGAAGAGCTAACACTTACCCTTCTCAAACTCTTCCAAAATATAGCAGAGGGAGGAACACTCCCAAACTCATTCTATGGGGCCACCATCACCCTTATACCAAAACCAGACAAAGATGTCACAAAGAAAGAAAACTACAGGCCAATATCACTGATCAACATAGATGCCAAAATCCTCAACAAAATATTAGCAAACAGAATCCAACAGCACATTAAAAGGATCATACACCATGATCAAGTGGGGTTTATCCCAGGAATGCAAGGATTCTTCAATATACACAAATCAATCAATGTGTTAAAGCATATTAACAAATTGAAGGAGAAAAACCATATGATCGTCTCAACAGATGCAGAAAAAGCTTTTGACAAACACGTATTTATGATAAAAACCCTCCAGAAAGTAGGCATAGAGGGAACTTACCTCAACATAATAAAGGCCATATATGACAAACCCATATCCAACATCATTCTCAATGGTGAAAAACTGAAACCATTTTCACTAAGATCAGGAACAAGACAAGGTTGCCCAGTCTCACCACTATTATTGAACATAGTTTTGGAAGTTCTAGCCAGAGCAATCAGAGAAGAAAAATAAAAGAAAAAAATCCAAATCGACAAAGAAGAAGTAAAGCTGTCACTGGTTTCAGATGACATGATACTATACATAGAGGATCCTAAAGATGCTACCAGAAAACTACTAGGGCTAAACAAGGAATTTGGTAAGGTAGCAGTATACTAAATTAATGCACAGAAATCTCTTGCATTTCTATACACTAATGACGAAAAATCTGAAAGAGAAATTAAGGAAACACTCCCACTTACCACTGCAACAAAAAGAATAAAATACCTAGGTATAAACCTGCCTTAAGGAGACAAAAGTCCTGTATACAGAAAACTATAAGACACTGATGAAAGAAATGAAAGATGATACAAACAGATGGAGAGATATACCATGTTCTTGGATTGGAAGAATCAACATTGTGAAAATGACTATACTACCCAAAGCAATCTAAAGACTCAATGCAATCTCTATCAAACTACCACTGACATTTTTCACAGAACTAGAACAAAAAATTTCACAATTTGTATGGAAACACAAAAGACCCCAAATAGCCAAAGCAATCTTGAGAAAGAAAACCGGAGCTGGAGGAAGCAGGTTCCTGGACTTCAGACTATACTACAAAGCTACAGTAATCAAGACAGTATGGTACTGGCACAAAATCAGAAATATAGATCAATGGAACAGGATAGACAGCCCAGAGATAAACCCACGATAGACAGCCCAGAGATAAACCCACACACATATGGTCACCTTATTTTTGATAAAGGAGGCAAGAATATACAATGGAGAAAAGACAATGTCTTCAATAAGTGGTGCTGGGAAAACTGGACAGATACATGTAAAAGAATGCATTCAGAATACTCCCTAACACCATACACAAAAATAAACTCAAAATGGATTAAAGACCTAGATAAATGTAAGGCCAGACACTATTAAACTCTTAGAGGAAAACCTAGGCAGAACACACTATGACAGAAATCACAGCAAGATCCTTTCTGACCCACCTCCTAGAGTAATGGAAATAAAAACAAAAATTAACAAATGGGACCTAATGAAACTTAAAAGCTTTTGCACAGCAAAGGAAACCATAAACAAGATGAAAAGACAACCCTCAGAATGGGAAAATGCATTTACCAATGAAGCAACTGAAAAAGGATTAATCTCCAAAATTTACAAGCAGCTCATGCAACTCAATATCAAAAAAACAAAAAACCCAATCCAAAAATGGGCAGAAGACCAAAATAGATATTTCTCCAAAGAGGTTATACAGAATGCCAACAAACATATGAAAGGATGCTCAACATCACCAATCATTAGAGAAATGCAAATCAAAACTACAATGAGGTATCACCTCACACCAGTCAGAATGGCCATCATCAAAAAATCTAGAAACAATAAATGCTGGAGAGGGTGTGGAGAAAAGGGAACCCTCTTCCACTGTTGGTGGGAGTGTAAATTGGTACAGAGCCATTATGGAGAACAGTATGGAAGTTCCTAAAAAACTAAAAATAGAACTACCATACGACCCAGCAATCCCACTACTGGGCATATACCCTGAGAAAACCATAATTCACAAAGAGTCATGTACCACAATGTTCATTGCAGCTCTAGTTACAATAGCTAGGACATAGAAGCAACCTAAGTATCCATCAACAGATGAATGGATAAGGAAGATGTGGCACATATATACAATGGAATATTACTCACCATAAAAAGGAATGAAATTGAGTTATTTGTAGTAGGTGGATGGACCTAGACTCTGTTGTACAGAGTGAAGTAAGTCAGAAAGGGAAAAACAAATACCATATGCTAACACACATATATGGAATCTGAAAAAAAATGGTTCTGAAGAACCTAGGGGCAAGACAGAAATAAAGATGCAGAAGTAGAGAATGGACTTAAGGACATGGGGAGGGGGATTGGTAAGCTGGGACAAAGTGAGAGAGTGACATGGACTTATATATACTACCAAATGTAAAATAGATAGCTAGTGGGAAGCAGCTGCATAGCAAAGGGAAATCAGTGGTGCTTTGTTACCATCTAGAGGGGTGGGATAGGGAGGGTGGGAGGGAGACGAAAGAGGGAAGGGTTATGGGGATATATGTATACATGTAGCTGATTCACTTTGTTGTAAGGCAGGATCTAGCACACCATTGTAAAGCAATTATACTCCAATAAATGTTTTTAAAAAATGGAGCAATATCCATATAACAGGATGGTAAAGTGGTACTCTTTCTCTCTCTGTTTCAGTTGAAACACTGAAGTCTAAAGCCTATATAAACCCCAGCTTTTCCCATATACTAAAGCAAGGTATGTGTCCACCTGATTAGGACTTACTAAGGAGACTGTGACAGCTGGTTTTGTGACTCCCAACTCTTCATTAAACTTGAGAAATTAATAAACATCTAATAGAAGGAGGGCAGAATTCTCTGGAGAGAAACATTGCTGTTCTGTACATTCTTACTGTCTTCTTAAAAAAAAAAAGCACAATGTAAGAGCTGTGAGTTGAATTTCCGTGTGTTACTGAGGATGAAAGCCTGGCAGAAAGCCTCTCATATAGTTCTGAGAAACTGTTTTGAAAAGGTAAGGGGATAGGTCAGTATATATGTGATTTTGTTAAAAGGGTACAGGCAATCAAGCACACATTTCAGTAGAAGGTTGCTGCTAGTCATGAGGAACAGGTATCTTAGTGAACAGTTTTAGTGCTTTTCTAAGTATGGGTGGATGCAAGAATTTGGGTTCACAAAAATTTCTCCCGAAAGTATTCAACTACCTGAAGGCCTGTTCTGCCAGTTTTCCCAGAGCACAGAGTACCACATTGCTTATCTCAGCCTTTCAGGGTGTATTATAGGTCAACAACATCAGAGCCTAATGACTTGGTTCTTGTAGAACTGGATGATGGACAACATTCTCTGTTTTACATTATCCTCCCAATGAAAAGGATAGACAGTGACATGCTTCCCTCTCATCTTACACCAAGTGGAAGAGGGATCTGAAAGGATACACCCTGATACCCTGACATGGTCCTCTGGGGGCTTAGGTAACATAGAATCTACAATGACAAATTATGGTGAGATCATTATGCTACTCCTCTCATGTTTTATTATTTGTTAAATGAACACATGTTCACTGTATTGGTTAATATATTTACTTAATTTATAGATTTTGATCATATCCTTTTCATGTTTCATTATTTTTGATAATGCCTTCTAACTCTTCTGCTTTCTCCTTAAATAGAGTTTTTTATCTCTTTTACCTTTGCTGTTGCTCTTTTCTAGACTGTCCCTAATTCTGCTATGACTCTCCTGAGGTGGGAGGACTAGAAGTATATAATGGAATACTGATGTTCTCTTCCTTACACCCCGCCACCACATCCACCAAACAAACAAAAAACAACTGCAAAACACTAGATTGTTCCAGCTGGAATCTACAATTTGTGTGTACTTAGAATGTCTACATAGGTGTTAAAGAACATGTCCAGCACTGGAAAGAAATGACAAATAATGAAGGAATAAGATTTGATGAGCAGAAAAGTCAACAAAAGAAAACAAACAGTGAGGCTAAAGAAACAAAAAGTCTTTCTGCTTCTTCACTTTTCTGAGTTCATTTTAACTAAAAATCATCTCCAACTGCTATTCCATTTCTGTTCTACTCTGCGTTTGACATTCTTAGAGTTTCCACATGTTAGAAGTCACTAGTATGATGACAGGCCATCTCTCTGACATAAATATAAAAATGTGAAAGGGCAGTAAACTTTCATTGACTGACACACTTACGAGGAAACACTGAACTTCAGGGGTTGTTAAATGTCACCTGAGTTCGTTACTTAAGCCCAAGTGGTTCAAGACTCCTGGAGTGACATCTTTCAGCATCAGTAAACCTATCAATATTCTGCTTGATTGTCTACTTTTCTTTTCTTTTCTTTTCTTTTTTTTGCGGTACACAGGCCTCTCACTGTTGTGGCCTCTCCCGTTGCGGAGCACAGGCTCCAGATGCGCAGGCTCAGTTGCCATGGCTCACGGGCCCAGCTGCTCCGCGGCATGTGGGATCTTCCTGGACCGGGGCACAAACCCTTGTCCCCTGCATCGGCAGGCAGACTCTCAACCAC
The DNA here is from genome assembly GCF_003031525.2 of Neophocaena asiaeorientalis asiaeorientalis. Taxonomy (NCBI): domain Eukaryota; kingdom Metazoa; phylum Chordata; class Mammalia; order Artiodactyla; family Phocoenidae; genus Neophocaena; species Neophocaena asiaeorientalis. The sequence continues at coordinate 323,220 of NW_020175221.1, read as the reverse complement.
TGTGCCATCAGGGAAGCCCTAATTGTCTACTTTTCTATCTGATGTTCTGCTGAAATACGTTTTGATAAACTTAGGATATGTTTACACCCAGAATCATTGAATAACTACTATCCCTACATTTTCAAAGATAAGTTGGAAGTTAGCAAAGAAACACAATGAATTATTTCATTACATGGTGACGGAATGATGTGACATGATAGTCCCAAGAATGGTAATATAAATGCCTCCATTTTAATCATAGCAGTTGCATTTCAATTTATATATGTCTGATGCAGATGAAAAACTATCAATGATTGTCTCTTAGTGTCCCCTGACTTGTCACTAAGCTCCTTAGAAAATTGAAGTTGTCCCACCATACAGTTATGCCTCTGCTCACCCTCTGGCATTCTCCATGTCCCTCAGCACAGGGTAATTAAGTAATAATGACATCTCATGAGGGACACTGATATACTTATTGGAGGTATTTGTTAAGAAAGTATCTGACAAAAGGAAGCTCTCAACTGCTGAGATTTGTACAATTCCACTTATAGATTAAGACCTGTGATTTAGACCCTTGGCACTAGATAATAATTCTGTTAAATCAAACAGTTAATAATTCTGTTAAATCAAAGTGACAAGGAAGTAAGAACTAACTTAATAAGCAAGTAGATTATTCTAGTCTAATGACACCAACAGCTCTTTGTTGTAATCAGCTAGGAAGTAAATGAAATGAACTAAATTCAAATAGTTTCTAAAAAGCTTAGAACTAGAAATACAGATCTAGACTTAGCTCCTAATATATTAGGAACCCAAGTGTCTGCTACTGATTATATGAGGAAATATTATATAGACCTAGATTACTATTGAGCTAATTCAAAAGATGGACATAACTAATTTATAAAACATGTCACACCAAGTTTCATCAGATCACTTGATTTTGAGGAAAGAGCTGTGTAGCGGATTGTATTTTACAAAGATGGCCAAAGGAATACCTCCTATCCTATATATACGTCTGAATTGTGACTTTGCTATTCCCCAGTTAAGATGTGTAACTTAATTTCTTCCCCTTCACCTGGGCTATCTTAGTGACTTGGATGAACAATACATTTAAATGGAAGTAATGTTTTGGATATTTCAGAACATTCCTTCTTAGGACACTCTATTACAACTTGACCTTGATATGAAAAGTCCAAGTCACATGGAAAGGCCATGTGTAGGCCCTTCACTAGCCAGTCATAACTGAGCTCCCAGCTAAAAGCCAGCATCAATTGCCTACCTTGTGAATGCACCATTTTGAACATACAACCCATGTAAGCCTTCAGATGACTGTGGCCCAAATATAATCTTATTCCAGCTTTATGAGAGACCCCAAGCAAGAACCACCTAGCAGATCCTAGTCAATCCAAAGAACCATGAGAAATATTGAAGTGTTGTTTTAAGCCACTAAATTTTGGGATGGTTTGTTATGTAGCAATAAGTAACAAAAACCTCTGATAAGGGAACTGATAACATATTTTTTATTTCTTCTAGTTTTTTAAATCCAATTTGCACCGTGATTATATTGCCTTTATCTTTCTTAATAGCACCTAAATTATTTATTTTCAATTTTCCGTTGATATTCATATATTCTGTAAGACATTAATTTTTGTTGATCTTTCTAATTACTATTCATCTCTCATATATTAAAATTTTTTTTGTGTTTCAAACTATACTATTTAAACAGTAAATGTGAAAGGAATCTGTTTCCAGATAGCATATTCCAAGGTAGGATTTGGAAGATTCATTAGTATTACTATATAAAAAATGACAATCTTTTTTTTGGAAACGGCTTCTGTTTTGTGAATTGCTTTTAGCCTATGCTAATGATGGAACTATTTCCTAGATATCATCTTAGATAAGTGTAGTGAGATAAAGGGAGCTTAATAATAGGGGAATAATTTTTTGACATTTTAAATATAAATAATAACCTAACATGTTCAAAGGTAACTATCTATTATAATTTTATGGATATATCCATTGTTCCTATTTAGGTAATGCTGAAAATACATTTATGATTTCATTTAAAAGAGCGACAATATTGCTCATTTTCCCTGAGTGTTGATTCATACATGCATTTCCCAAAATATAGTACAGTTTATACTCTTGCCAGGAGTCTATGATACAAGGAGTAAGTGACCATTTCCTCATTAATTTCAAAAACAGTCTTTTCTTAAACTTTACTTTCTTAATAAATGAAATGTAAATGCATTTCATTTGTATGCATTTGTATTTTTTTCATTTGTATTTTTGTTTCATTTGTATTTTTGTACTTCTGCAATTAATAGTAAATCAAATATTTATTTTAATTGTCTCTTGGACATTTGTGTATGATTTGTGTTTGTGGCATTTCCCATTAAATAATATTAACACTTTTCAAAAGTGGTTTCCAATTTTTGAAATTTGTATTATCTATGTAAATATTTCAAAAGTTGGATAATATTGAGAAGCACAAAGAAAGATTGAAATCTTACTACTAAAGAAAATTATGACCCTTTTATATATGATGGGTTTTGATGTGTCAACTTGGCTAGTTGTAATAAGTCTCAGAATTTCCTTTCACTGTGTTTCCAGTTAGAGGGGGCTACCAAGAATATTCTCTTTAGGTGGAGTTGGCAAATGAAAGAGAGGTAGAGACCATTTTGTTGCACATATACATTTTTCTCAGTTATTAAAACACTAATCTGGGTGCTACAGTGAAGGGATTTTGCAGATTTGATTAAACTCCCTATCAGTATAAGTTAATCAAAAGGGAGATTATCTTGGGTGGACCTTAATGAATCAGCTGAAAGTCCTTAAAAATGAGCTTAGGCCTTCCCCAAAGGGAGAGATTCCTCCCTCTGGACAACAAGCTTCAGATTGTGTTTGAGGTTCCAGCTGACTTGGGATCTTTTCTTCTTGATTGCCTAACTTACGGACTTCAGATTTGTTTAGCCAGCCCCACAATTGTATATTTTAACTTCTTTTAATAAATCTTCTATATTGATACCTTTGTTTATATTCATATCTATCTCCAGCTTTATCTATATATGTCTATATCTATTTCTATCTCTATCGACTACTAGATCTGCATGTCTCGATGAACCCTGACCGATGCAGAATTTGGTACTGGAAGTGGTTCCAGAAGAACAGAATCTTAAGGATAATTTCTCTGAAATGGTTTTAGGTTTTCTGGAGTTGGTGCTCTAATCTGATTAGATTTACAGGAAAAATGATCCTGTTTCCAGTGGAATGAGGGTACAAGTAGTGCATAGCATGAAGTGACAGAGAAGCCACTTAGGTTATTGACTTTGTTACCTGTAATTGGGTATCTATAGAAGATGAGGCTCTGGATGAATATTTTCCACTTTAAAATATTTTGGTCAAAATAAGGAGTATAATAGTATTTGTTAGTTGCTTTGAACTATGCTGAAGAAAACAGGGAAAGAAAATGGTAAGTTCCGGGTCTTCAGATTCCCAGTTGCAGCTCTACGTAAATGACCTGAAATCTTCTGTAACATCCCTGTGTTTAGAGAAGTGGCCTAAATGCACATGCCACTCACCTTGCTACATTACCTTTTCTTTCTCAGCCCACACCTATGAAATAACGGCCAGTTCCTTAATTAGTTGACTGAGGAAGGAAAAACTCAGTTTTGGTTACAGAAACTCTGCATGAAATAGAGGCACTATAAAAAAGTGAATAGCTGTAACAGTACAGCACCATTCTGGGACAGCCTAATAGGGCAATGATGAAGGGAGATCTTCCTAGTGGGCAGGGCAGGAGGTCAAGTAATGCATGTGGTTTTTCATTATGTGTGAATGAAGAGATGGCCAGAGGTATAAATCTGTATTGATTTAGGGACTGTTGTTAATGGTTTGCCTTGATGGTCAGGGACTTTGAGGAAACAATACTGGAAAATTGATGACAAGAAGATCTGGGGAGGATGTATGTGAATAGACTTCGCTGAATGGGCACAGAATGTGGAGATATTTCCGTCTCACGTGAATGGTCACCATAGGGTGATAATCATCAGAGAAGGGTGTAAATGATCAAGAAGATAGCATGACCTGTTCTGTGGATACCAGTAAGACCCTTTCTGCAGCCACTTCTGCCATCACTCAATGGGTTCATGAACAAAGTGGCCACACTGAAGGGATATATGTCATGCATGGGTTCAGCAGCAAAGACTTGTAATCACTAAGGCCAACCTGACTACAGCCCCTGTTGAGTGCCCAAACTGCCAGCAGCAGATACCAATACTGTGCCCTGATCTGGCACCATATCTCAAGGGGAAGAGACAGTTACCTGGTGGTAGGTTGAATACACTGAACTGCTTATATCATGGATGGGGCAGCACTTTATTCTTCCTGAAATAGACATGTACTCCAGATATAGATTTGCATTCCATGTCTGCAATGCTTCTGCCAAAGCTACTATCCATGGCATGATGCTTTATATACACTCTCATGTTATTCTGCATCTTTGATTGAATCCTGACTTATGCACACTATAAACTTTCATTCCCTCTTATATTCATATGCAAAGTTACTATTTCCTATATGTTTTCATTTAATGATACTTAGAATACAAGCAAAGTCTCATTTCCCAAATTATCTAAATGAAATCCATAGGCCTCTGTCCCCCTCCCACCGGTACTGGCTGAATCAAGTGTCAATTTGTTATAGTTCCTCAGCCTGCCTTGACTCATTCAAGAAACACGGGACCTAAGCAGTCAGGAAAGAAGGTCTCCCCGACTCCCAATTTTCATGCAGAAGAGGTCATTCTGTTCAACTGTTATACTTTTTTTCTTTGCTCTCTGTTTCTACATAGCAGTGCTCTTACACCTTGTTATGGATTGAATAGTGCTTTCCCACCCCCACGCATATGTTTAAGTCCTAACCCCCAGTACCTCAGAATGTGACTGCTTTAGGAAACAGTCACTGCAGAGGTAATTAGTTAAGTAAGATAAGGTCATACGGGAGTAGGATGAGCCCCTAATCCAATATGACTAGTGTCCTTATAAAGGTGAAATTTGGACACAGGCATGCACATGGGGGGACACCATAAGAAGATGAAGGCAGAGATCATGGTAACACTTCTACCGGCCAAAGAATCCCAAAATTTACCAAGCAAACCACAAGAAGCCAGGTGAGAGGCAAGGTTGTGAGGCTTGCTCACAACCCTCAGGAGAAATCAACCTTAATGACATCTTCATCTACTTCCAGTCTCCAGAGTTGTGAGACAATACAATTCTGTTGTTTAAGCTACCTAGTTTGTGTCACTTTGTTACAGTAGCCCTAGAGAACTAATAGAGGCCTGAATAAGGGAGAAGACTTGACCTGTAGCTTTAAGGGTCTGCATAACAAACTCATGGAAGAACCTATGGGGACTCTTGTTATTCAACATCTGGCAATCAGAGCGAGCAGAACACAATCTGTTATCCCTAAACATCTACTTTTGTGATTAACACAACTCAGACCTGAGGACAACAGATCTCCACAAATCTTGCTTATATCTTTGAAAGGAAAGGTAACTGTGTCCAAATACTATGAAAGTTTGTGGGTTGGAAACAGACGCTGTTTCAGTGGACAAAAAGCAGAGAGAGGTGGAATTACTTAGGTAAAATGTGGGATGACTTAGGTAAAAGAAAAAAGAAATTGAATGTTTATAAAATCCTTTTTCTCAGCATGGATGTAACAGATTTAAAATATACATTTTTATTTCCTTCATGCTCTAATTTGTAGTTCCAGAGGTACTTACTTAAGAAAAAGAATTAGAACAACTATAATACAAAGTTAGGTATGAAAGTTAATATTTACTGGGCATTAAAAAGGAAATAATTGCAAGTTAGACTTTTAAAAGTTGGTAAATACCACAAACATCACATGATAACAAAAATAAAAATATATTTTATTACTTAGCTGCCTAATACAGTTTGGTAATACTTTTATTCTTGTACTTTTGGCTGTTTACTTTTTCATCAACTCATCTGACAGCAATATTTAAAATCATAAAAATATTAAAATAATTAAGTCATTTTATGGCAGAACTAATTTTTTATTGTTGAAATTTAGAAAAATTTCTTTCAGCTTTACAAATTATAATTAGTCATGTCACTTAATGCTAAGGTTGTAAAATTTGGGAAAGTCTCTACCACTTTCTTTTATATACAAGATATGAGGTCTTAGGAGACTTAGGTTTTTCTTGTTCAATTACTAGTCTTAAATATGTTTTTAATCAACAATACTCATTAACTTGCTTTCACCTCAATACCCACTCTAGTGGGTCATATTATGATTTTCATATTATGATAAAACAAATTGCCTTTCATTAAACTGTGCTGAATAAAATTATTTCTCTAATAAATCATTATTAAAGTTTTTGAAACTAATGGAAATCAAATAATTCATTAGAATGAACCTGCTTCAAACCTTTTTTGCATTCTCTTTTATTTGTAAAAATTGTGTTTTTCTTTACTATTTCTTTTCCTTCATTTTTTTGTGTACTGTTTTGGAATATTCTGATTTTTAAAAAATCTTCTTTATTCCCTCTGTTGTCCTTTTATTATCTATATTTCCTTGATAATTGTAACTCTTTTCTTTAAGTTTCTGATTTCTACCATCAGAATTTTAGTTTCTCTTGCGCTATAATAAGAGAGTTTTGGATATTTTAATTTTCTACCTTTTTTGGTTTCTACTAGGATACTTCCTTTTCTTCAATGTATAAATTTTGTTACAATCAAAAGTTCTAGGGACTTCCCTGGTGGTGCAGTGGATAAGACTCCACACTCCCAATGAAGGGGGCCTGGGTTTGATCCCTGGTCAGGGAACTAGATCTCACATGCATGCCACAGCTAAAAGTTTGAATGCCACAACTAAGGAGCCCACCTGCTGCAACTAAGATCTAGCACAACCAAATAAATAAATAAATATTAAAAAAAAATTATGGAAGAGCACATAAAGTTTTTTGGATGTTTTTGTCAACTTGTTTACACTGAAAATTACAGTTGTTCAGAATCTCTTCTCTGTATGGTTTGGGAGTAAACATGTCTACAAGTGAAGGTAGGCAAAATTTGGGAGGCAGAAATGAAGTATCAGTCATTGTTACCTGAGGTCATCATTGTGTAGAGTTGATAAAAGATAGACATACAGGTGCTTGTCCTTACTCTTCCCTGATCCAAGATCAATTTCCCTTAATGTTGTGTGTCCTATTGACCCACCCCATGTCCACTGTTTGACACTTCACTGTGAAATTAAAGCAGCAATAGCCACAAAGAACCAATAGCCTTCTATCAACCTCTATTAGTATTGCCATCCAGAATCCCACCATAGCAGCTCTGTATGCTGCATTTTCAGATTTGTTCACCTGTGCCAGGACTGATTTTTTTAACCTTTTAATTTTTTTTAGTGGACTTTATATCACCAGCCTTCCCAACAATTATGCAAGTTCTAATTCCTATCATAAATTCCATATTCTATAATATGCTTAGTGTTTCTTCTTCACTGATTAAACCATAACTGAAATACAAGGTTAACCAGAAGTGATCACACACACAAGAGCAGATCAACTGTTTTTTAAAGTTGATGCTCTACTATATTGTGCTACATACTTTTTTAATGAGAGTCCTCTTATCCTACATACCTTGACTTATTGATAAATATGTATAGGGAGTTTTGTCCCTGAAACACTTCTGACACAGTAGAGTCTTGTGTTAGTGACACTTTCACATGCCCTTTCATTGGAACATTTCAGAATCAGACTTCATCAGAATGAAATGTATCAAATGGTAGGATGCAATCTGCATGTAAGGGTGCATAGAGCATGTTAGTCTACATAAAAATAGACTCACTTCTGTATTACTGTTAACTGGTTTGTGCTCTATAATCAGCAAATTGCTAATAAGTTCTATTTCACATGTTTCCCAACCCAAAAGGAAGGAAAAGTCTGATGTACTTATACATTGTGTAATTAAGTATATTCCTGTTGGGAGAGAATGTCTACATTGGCTACTTCAATGGGATCTGAATCTCCTGTTTACAATTTAACACAGGTGATCATTGGAAGAATTTCACATATATTACTGGCTTCATATACTTCAAAAATAATTTCTCCTTCTCTGTCCACATATTTCTGGGACATGTGACAAAGAATGCCATTGTATCCCTATGCTACCTCTGGCCCTGCACGTTTTGCCATGAAGCCACATGAGTCAGCATACTGGGCATTAGAAATATTCTTTGATGCTATTACAACACTAGCGAAACAAATGATTGTTTAGGAATGGAGGTGATTGTGAACCACCCTAAATATATGCCAGAAAGCCAAATAAGAAATATTCCCAACTCAACAATTAGTTGCAATGCTCATAATACTTAATAATGCTCTTAAATACTATCATTTACTTACAGTATTTCCTACTGTTTATAGTTGATTTATGATTTCATGTTTTTACTATCCAGTACTTTATTACATTTAGTGAGTCTATTTTAAAGTTTTTATTTTATTTTATTATTATTTTTTGGTGCTTGTGTGTTTTTTTATTTGGCATATAGTTGTTTTACAATGTTGTGTTAGTTTCTGCTGTACAATGAAGTGAATCAGCTATATGTATACATATACCCCCTCCCTCTTGGGCCTCCCTCCCCCTCCCCATTCCCCCCATTTTTTTTTTTTAATTTATTTGTTTATTTATTTTTGGCTGTTTTGGGGTCTTTGTTGCTGCACGCGGGCTTTCTCTAGTTGTGGTGAGCGGGGGCTACTCTTCGTTGCAGTGCACGGGCTTCTCATTGCAGTGGCTTCTCTTGCTGTTGAGCACAAGCTGTAGAGAGCAGGCTCAGTAGTTGTGGCACACAGGCTTAGTTGCTCCGTGGCATGTGGGATCTTCCCGGACCAGGGCTCGAACCCATGTCCCCTGCATTGGCAGGCAGATTCTTAACCACTGTGCCACCAGGGAAATCCCCCACCCATTTTTGATTTAGGACTCCTGTACCTTCATTGAGTGTGACTCACTTCTTGACTGTTCCTACACTAGCAGAATGCAAGTTTCCTAGTCCACTTTTTTTTTTTTTTCTTTATTGGGGTATAATTGCTTTACAATGGTGTGTTAGTTTCTGCTTTATAACAAAGTGAATCAGCTATACATATACATATGTTCCCATATGTCTTCCCTCTTGCCCTAGTCCACTCTTCACCAAATGTGGCATCTTTTAAGAATCCCGACTTCATGTGGTTTCTCAGTTCTTGCTCCCCACATTCAATGGGTGCCTGGCCTCCTTTCCTATCCCTGAACTAGTATTCCCACTTGTTAAGACTCTGGTTACCAAGACAAGCTACCACATAGCTATCACCACCATTGTGGTAGCAGATTTAGTGTCATTTTTTAATTAGCTGCTGTGATTATTATTTCCCTCCAGTTTCTGACAATGGTAATTTTTCTTTCTTTCTAGTGAGTCCAGCAATGTATTGAAAATAATTTAAAATAATTATTTTCTTTAGCCAACATTTTTATGAAGTTGTACTGAAGGGTTTCAGGGTACCCAGGCTGCTATATATTCAGAACTGAGAGTCAATGAACCCCAGTTGAAACATGTCCATATGTGTATTAATTGACTGGATATACACAATACTATGCTAGATACTGCATCAGGATGCCCTCTGGGAAATTAATGCTTCACAGAGGTTTGTGCACAAAACAGATCTTCAATAAATGCATATTGAAAAGTGTTTGTTGAAGAGTAGTAAATTAAATGTTGGAGGCTGGGGTTAAATACATTTTACTGCATTTAGGCTCAAGTTATTAATTGAATGTATTCAGGAAAGATTTACCCTGGGAATTCCAGACCCAGAAAGTGAAGAGAATGATGATCTAGGATAGATGCCCCCAGTCAGCCAATTGAATTTTCATGCTATAAGCCATTTCTTTCAGGTGGTAGAGAACTACTGCCAAGTTTCATATCAAACAGGAGCAATGACTCCCCCCAACCTGTGTGTTAGGGAAGTGGCAAGGGGGGGACTCAGGCTCTAACAGGTCAGTGTGGAAAAGGTCAGCTGCACAAACTCTGTCACTCAGAATTCTACTGGAACTAAGAACCAAGCCTCTCTGGAACTTCTCTCCTCTCTTTACAAAGCAACAAAGATAACTTGGTTTTAATCTCCCAAGGTTATTTTGTAAAGAGATGAACCAAATTGATCAAATCCAGCCAATACAGTACAAATGCTTGCTGAGTATGATTTTAAAAATTGTTTTTCATTGGGTAGAGAGGAAATGTATGCCTTCTTTGGAGGCAGTAAAACGTAAGTAAGATTCAAACAGATTTTAATGCATCCACTTTTGAGTTAATCACATTCTTTATCCCCTGTGCCTTGAAAAATATTTATAGGATGTTTTCATTTAATTTCTTTATCCATGAGTTAAGTATAATGTACATATTTTCATCACATAAGATAGAGAATACACAAAATCATCAAAATAATTTTATTAAAAAGTACCATATACCACATCCAGGTCTCACAAAAATGACTATTGAGACTTCAGTAGGATGCAAATGGACTTACAAATCAAAAAAATGAAAAGACCAAGAACCCACTTAAAAATGGTCAAAAGACATGAATAGATGACATTATACA
>NW_020175221.1:282014-312580 GCF_003031525.2 Neophocaena asiaeorientalis asiaeorientalis | reverse complement strand
ATTTTTTAAAAAGTATTTGTAAAGGCACTAATCATTTTTAGGATCATGGAAATGCAAAATTAAATCTTAATGATTTTTTATTCACTAGAATGATTACAATTTTTTAAATTTCAATAACACCCAATGTTGGAGAGAATCAACTGGAACCATCATAGATCTTTGGTGAGAGTGTAAACTGGTGCAACCGTTTGGCAGAAATATTTGCAAGTTCTTATAAATTTAAACACATATGACCCAGCAATTCTACTCCTAAGTAATTACCCAAAATAAATGAAAACATGCCCATCAGCAAGTCAACAGATGAAGAAATTTTGGTGTATTCAGGCAACGAAATGTTACCCAGAAGGAAAAGTAAATTAACCATGGGTACACTCAGCAACATGGCTGAAACTTACAGGTATTAAACTGAGCAACAGAAGCTAAGTATAAGAGAATACTTTTAAGTTCCATTTATATAAAATTCTAGAACCAGAAAAATTGACCTGAGGTGATAGATATATAAAGGGGCTGATTCTGAGAGAAAGGGATTGCACAGAAAGTGATGTGAGTAATGGTTCTGGGATTATACAGATGTTCTGTTCTTTGTGGGTGATGGTTATGTGGCTGGACACGACTGTCAAAACTGAACTCTAAAGAAATGGGCATTTTATTATATATAAAATACACAATCATTTTTAAAAATCCAAATGCACTGCCTTCAGAAATTCGGAGTTCCTCACCACTGGAAAGCTTCAAGCAAAGGCCAAGAGACGGAAACACTAAACTGGACAAGATGCATGCCTTTTGAACTTCAAAGTGCACTGGAAGCACTTAGAGAGTTTGTCAAATATACAGAATCAAAGTATCCCAACTCCCAGAGACTCATTTAATAGGAATAAGATGGGACTCAGGTACCTTTATTTTTAATTGGCACCTACCCTCAAAAATTCTGAAAAATATGGGTCAGTTATTCATCTGTCAATTCAGGAAGCAATGAAAGGACAGTCAGGAATAACTACCTTTCACAATTTTCAATACTCCTATTTCTAAATTTAAAGAAGGAAATCATGATGAGAAATATGGTTGATGTGTTCTATAGATGGACACACTTCAGTATATTATGAAATATATTAAATAAGTACATTTTATTCATTATTTTCAATCAAGGCAATTTAAAATTTGTTCTCTTTTGTTCCCCATATCTATTTATTTGATACATCTGAGAAAGTTACATAATCTTTTTTCCATTGCGGGGCACAGGCTCCGGACGCGTAGGCTCAGCGGCCATGGCTCACGGGCCCAGCCTCTCCACACCATGTGGGATCTTCCTGGACCGGGACACGAACCCATGTCCTCTGTATCGGCAGGCGGACCCTCAACCACTGCACCACCAGGGAAGCCCCATAATCTTTTCTTAACAATAAAGGGATCAATGCCAGTTTTTCAAGAAACAACAAACAAAAATGTGAGCAAACCTGTAGAGACTTGCTAAACTTACACACTCTCAGTTTATTTTCAAATGAGTGGCTTCTACTACACATATACTGATTTGATATCTATCAGGCTGTGTATTATTTTTATTTTACATTAATTACTCTAATTTTAATAGTGTTCTCATGTAAGCACAAAGCCAAAAAAAAAATAAACGCAGATAAGGGCAAAAGAAAAAAGATTGTTAGGGGTATTATCTTTTCTCTTTGTGAACCTTACAGAGATCTGTTTTGTATACATAATCCTAGAAAATCGGAAGGGAGGTTGACTACTCCGAAGGTAACTTGAGCTGTCTTGAAGAAGTGGTAGTTTGGACAACAGGAAAAGTCATTTCAAGTAGTGGAAATAGCATGCACTAAAGTGTAAGAAATGGAAAATATCGCTACTGCAATTATAGATTTGGTATGATGAAAGATGTGTTTTGAGGAGTGAAGGTGAGGGGGACACTCAAGGAGTTTAAACAATGAAACAATATGATAAAAATTTGATGTGTAATAAATCCCACTCTGTGGCATTGTGAAGAATAAATTGGAAGTATAACAGGGAAGAGCTAAATTGGACTCCACATTGGATCTGTTTCTTTGACTTTAACCTTTGCTTTTCATTGCTTTTGTTATTATAATCATACATAATGGCCTGCCTCAGGGAACCCTGCCTACCTGTGAATGGCTGCAAGAAAAAAGAAAAACTGACACATCCCCTCACCAAGGCTGGTCATTCCAGGAGATGTTTTGCAAGACTGATGGCCCTTTTATTGATGGCCCTTTTAAGTAATCTCACCGCCTCTCTCTCTCTGATTCTATAAAAGAAACTGGCATCCACACCCAGATAAGATGGTTTTTCAGAGACACTAGTCTGCCATCTTTTTGGTCTGCCGGCATTGAATAAAGTCTTATTCCCTGCCTCAACACCTCGTCTCCGATTCACTGGCCTGTCATGTGGCAAGCAGAGCGAGGTTGGACTCACCAACAGAAGGCGTGTGGCAGAGATAAGATATGCGGCAGAGAGCTTTATGGTTTAAATCATTGAAATAAGAATAAGCTATTATCTATTTTACTTATGTGAGGTTTATGACTTCTAGATATGAAAATAATCTCTGTGTCTCCCGCCAAACGTTGTTTTGTAAATAATCCCCATTGACTTTTCCTTCTGTTCTACATCTTTTTCAATACATATTCTTTTTTATCCCTAAATGAAAGAGAAAGGTTTCAAGAATATTAAAGTGATGTGCTTTTACTGTTTGATTAAGGTGAACGTCATATTTGAACCAAAGTTCTTCCAGGTACTGAGTCTAACAATTTATTTTTATCACAAAGTGGTCAGTTAAAAAATTGTTATGATAAGGATTTAATTTGAATGAAATGAAAGTTATATTTTCTTTTTAAAGGCTAGTAAAACCAAACTTCACACTGCAGTATTTGGTTCAGTTTTTAGATTTTCCAAACCTGTTCACTTATTTTCAAAGAAATATTCAATGATAGAGCAACAGTTAAACTCTATGCAAAATATGCAGTGTAGTGTAAACATGAGAAGAGTAATAGACAAAAGTTATTGAAAAGTTATAGATCCTTGGCTATGTGGAATCATTTTCAGAATTATCCATTAACTATAGTTTAGCTGGAATGTTTTCAGGTTCAGTTAAGATCTGAGAAGCAATTAAATAAGCATAACTTTTTTTAAGTCAAGGATGATAGTATTTAAATCTTAGCAATCAGTAATGACTTATGTCTTCGGATTAAGGACACTCGGTTAAAAAAATTTGTTGTTTTTACAACGGCAGTAAGGAAAAGTCATCTCCTAAAGGAATTATGTGCTTTGCAAGTCAGGCAAGAAAGAAACAAAACACAAAACAAAAGCCTTGGAGTTTAACAGTTAAAAAAAATGCTGACAAGTTTAACTGCAGTGGTTCAAATAATGCTAATAGAATACATCATTACCATACCTATTATAGCTGCATAGACACACATCTCACTAAATAATATTGAATGATGCAGCCCTTAATATTTGCAGTCATTTCAGAATTGCATCTGAAAATAATCTTTAGAATTTTAAAATAGGACAAAAGGAGGTATTAAAAGTAAACTGTTTTGTGAAAACTATTTAAATTTGTGTGGTATCCTAAAAAAAAAAAATACTAAAAAATATTGTTTCCTCAATGCCATTCTCCTCTGACAAACAGGTGTGTTTATCAACATCACTACATGACTGATTTTTAGTTGTGCGATTGAGGAGTAAGTACTGCTCACATATGAAGCAATGGAAGTTAAGCCTGCCTGCTAATTTTACCTTTCTGAAAGTGTCAGATGACTTCTAAGGACACAAAGTGAATTCAGCAGAAACCAAAGATGAGGCAGAGAAAAACTTAGCCCTCGTCATGGTTAATGTATTCTCTGACTTGCTGAGAGCCTCAGTTTTCTCGGGTTCCACCTTCACCAAGGCAGGGGCAGATTGCTGGTAAGAGTGAATTATAATGGCCACAGGCATCTCCTAGTTCTGCACAGCTTTCAATTGGTGGATAATTGCTTTGGGGATAAAACACAGACTAAAATTTCCAGCTTTCTGAATTTAAATAGTTGAGAGTTCTGTTTTCCTCAGAGTAATGCTTACTAGCTACTCTAAAATACAAAGTCTTAGTGGCTTAGTATTAGTATACGATACATATATGTTTATTTTTCACTCACATTATAGACCAGTGTGGGTTAGTAGCTCTCCTGGGCATCCCCAATTCAACAAGTGCAGCTCTGCCATCCTAGGGACTTTTGATTCCAACCACAGGAATGGGGGAAGGTAGTGACAGTGAGAGCATGCGTGAGAGAGAGCAGTGTGGATAAAAGCACATGGGGTTTCATAAGGCTGGATGTGGCATATACAGTGGTTCTGTATCACATCCATTGGACAGATCATAGTCACATGGCTCTCATCTGACTAGAAGGAAGGTTAGTAAATATAGTCTTCCTGTGTTTCCAGAAGAAAAATGAAAATGGCTTTCTGAACATGCATTATTTCTGCCACTTTTTGAAAAAGCAAAACTAAATCTAAATTCCTTTAAAAGCCTACATGCTTTTAATGCTGAAGAGATGTTTGACAAATTTATGAACTTGAATGTTGATACTGCTATTGGGTATACATTGAGACCAAATTCTCATTGCACAGCCACCACTCTTCCAGACAAAACTGGCCAAAGTAAAGCAGAAATAAGTGCTACAAAACCTGAGTATTTATGATGGGGGTAGAAGTGGTGGTGAAGGAACCAGCAAAGAAGTTACACTAATATAGTTGGTATGAACTCTAAAAGTTTCTGTTAATATTTTCTTTCCTTAGTATATCTTATCTTTAGATTATTATTAGATTGATTAAAACACAGTGTCTTTGCAGAAACTGGTAAATTAATCATTTATCATTCTAAATATCTAGTGAACATGAGCATACTCCCTCATTACTTGATTTCTTTTGTTCTTCCTTTCACTTTCATTTTCTGTTGTTCTTATTTTTGCCCCCAAGTAAGTATTCTTTTACACCCATCTTGTATGATGCAATATGTGCTGTTGATACCATGACACTCCCATTAAATTTACTCACCTATTCTGAGCTCTTCAAAATCCCTTTAATATTATACCATGGGGCATGGATTATTCACCAGTCACTTGAGAGAATTATTCCCCTTTGCCTCTTAAACTTAGTAAAACAGAATGCTGTCAATCATTTGATACTCCATGCAAATACCAGAGAACAGACTCTTTGATGCTCATGAGATTTTCTCCTCAAAGATTCAAACCATTGGATTTTGAAATTAAATCTCTTTCATGTGAACTTAGATATTCCCTTTGGCAGATGACATAAAAAGACATAGGAATAAACTCAGAGACATCACCATGCATGTGAACAAGAATTATTACATGGTAAAGAAATGAAAGAGAAATAGAAACTTCAACATATCAACCTACGTTTATCAAGCCTATCACCTGCTATTTAAACCTGAGTTAAAATTCTTAGTGCTTGGGAAAGTCATACAACATTAAAATGTAAAAAAATAGAATTCTGTTTTCTGGTCCAAGATGTAAGGATCTTGGAAATTGTCACTCCAGTACTCACAACAAGAAAGAAAATCTGAACAAACAAAATCAACAACTTGTCTTAGAGCCATCAGAGAATTGAGGTCACAGGGCAAAATACTATTCCCCAAACTGGAGAGACAAACAAGAATATACAGAGGATAACAGTTTATTGGAGCAGAAGCCCAGGAGTGAAACCCACCAAGGGAGCCAGTACCAGGGTAGGGAAATTTAAACTGTAAGTAACTAAGTGCTAGTCTCAGTGTTGACAGGCTTGAAAATTAAAACTCCAGGGGTTGGGGGAGGGCAGTCTTAGGAGAAGCTTCACACTGTTGTGATTTTACCTCTAAGAGCCCCACCAAGTTCTCATAGTAAAGATCAGGAAAAAATTCCTTCATGATTTTGGCAGAGGGAGGGAAAAAGTTACCACATGAAATACTCCCAGAGTATTCTGTTCTTCTTACCAAGGCCTGCCCTCAAAAGAAACTATTCTATCAGAGCTTAAGTGGTGACTGGGGTTTTACCAGAGCCTAACACATCTAGGGGAAGAGAAACTCCAACCCTCTGTAGTTTTATATATGGAGGAAGGAAAGTATGTAACTCCAGCCACATCTAGCTTTCTTGTCTCATCTATGGAGGTGGGGATGGGGGTGGGGTGTTGGGAAACAGTTGTGAAAGTCACAGCTCAGGGTCACAGAGTCACTAAAAGACTAATACCCAATCACAGGACTACAGAATGTTGTCGTAGACAGCTTGGGCTGCTATAACAAAAAGCTCAGACTGGGTAGCACATAAGCAACAGAAATTTATTTCTCACAGTTCTGGAGGCTAGGAAGTCCAAGGTTATGGAAAAGGTAATGCACTGTCTGGTTTAGAGATGCCTGTCTTCTGTGTCCTCACATGGCTCAAGGGGTGAGAGAGATTTCTGGGGTGTCTTCTATAAAAGCACTAATATCTTTCATGAGGACTTCACCTCATGATCTAATCATCCCTGAAAGGCCTCACCTTCTAACATCATGATGTTGGGAGCTAGGATTTCAATATGTGAATTTTGGGAAATACAAATATTTAGTCCATAATAGGGCTGTAGAATGCTTCCTCTTTCCTCCCTCCAACATTAGCACCACATCAGTAGGGCTCCTGTATAATAACAGGGAAATACAAATGAAGGAACAGCACATCTCAGACCTTATTTGAGAAGAAGTCTCAGATAACAGGAAAAATAAAAACAAGGACACCAGAGGAAATTTTAGCCTCTGGCACCTATAACAAACAGTAAATACAGCCTAACTTGCAACTAGACAAATGTAAACCTCACATAAATGACATATTTATCTTAGTTTTATTACCTGGTATATCATGGTCAGCTTTCAACAAAATATTACAAGCCATGCTAAAAGTCAAAAACAAACTATGAAGAGACAGAACATCAAAACCAAACTCAGACATAGCAAAAATGTTGGATTATCAGACCAGGAATTTAAAACAACAATGACTAATATGAGTTCTAATGGAAAAGGTGGGCAAAATACAAGAACAGATGGGTAATGTAAGCAGAAAGATGGAAATTCTGAGAGAATCACAAGGAAATGCTAGGTATCAGAAACACTGTGATAGAAATGAAGGATTCATTTGATGGGCTCATCAGCAGAATGAACAAAACTAAGTAAAGAATCAAAGAATCCGTGAGTTTGAAAAACAGTAAGAGAAACTGCCAAAACTAAAAAGTAAAGAGAAAAAAATGAAACAGAACAGCACAGCCAATAACTATGGGACAATTACAAAAGTTGAAACATAGATATGATGAAAATACCATAAGGAGAAGAGAAAGAAACTGAAGACATATTTGAAATAATGACTGAGGATTTTACCAAAATTAAATAAAGTCATCAAAGCACAGATCCAGTAAGCTCAGAGAACAGTAAGCTGGAAAAAGACCAAAAGATATATTCAGCCATATCATATTCATACTATAGTAAATCAAAGACAAAGAGAAAAATCTTCAGATAAGCCAGGTGTAGGAAACACCTTACTTATAGATGAGCAAAAATAAGAATTATATCAGACTTCTCAACAGAAGTCATGCAACAAGAAGAGAGTGGAGTGAAGCTTTAAAATGTTGAAGGAAAAACAAAACCAAATCACCAACCTAGAATTCAGTATTCAGTGAAATTATCTTTAAAGTAGAAGGAGAAACACTTTCTCAAACAAAAAACTGTGGGAAATTTTCACCAGTAGAACTACCTTGCAAGAAATGTTAAAGGTAATTCTTCAGAGAAGGAAAATGATATAGTTCAGAAACTCATATCTATGTAAAGAAAGGAAGAGCATTAGAGAAGGGAAAAGTGAAGGTAAAATAAATCATATATTTTTATTATTCTTTTTATTGACATATAGTTGATTTAAAATGAAATATTTTCATGTGTACAATGAAGTGATTCAATATTTTATAGATTATACTCCATTCAAAAATATTATAAAATATTGGCTATACTCTCTGAATTGTAAATTACATACTTGTATCTTTATTTTATGTCTAGTAGTCTATACCTCTTAAATCCCCTTCCCCTATCTTTCGCCCTCATCTAACACTCTCCCCACTAGTAACCACTAGTTTGTTCTCTGTATCTATGAGTCTGTTTCTGTTTTGTTATGTTCATTTTCTTGGTTTTCTTTTTTGGAATAGTTGCTATCCTGGTCTTGAAGGTGTATCCTTATGTGGGAATGTCCCTATGCAATCTGCATGTGCCCAGTGGTTTTGGAGGGAGAGGTGGATCTGAAGTGAACACAGTTTGTGTCTCTCCCCAGGGTGCACTGGCAGACATCGCCTTGGTGGGAGGTGGGGCTGGAGTTGGAGGGCCTAGAGCCACAGTCAGGTGCTAACCGGGGCCTTTCCTAAGCTCAATGGCTGTCACTGCCCTGTTGCGGGTGGGATCAGGGCCCACGTGCCTGGAGCAGGAGCTCTAATGGAATTGGGTTTCTCCAGACTGTGATGGTTGTCTCTGCCTTGATTTGGGGTATGGACAGGGCCAGAGGGCTTGAGGCTGCACTTCTATGGTGGTTTCACTTATTCCGTGGTATGCATGCCTCGGCATTCAGGGCCAAAAGGGCTGGTAACGCACTACTGAGCTGGCTCTCTCCCAAGTGTGTTTAGGGATCCATGCTCAGGCAGTGCAGGTTTCTGTCCTGGAGCTAGCCTTGCTCCCTTCCAAGTTTGTGCAGGAACTCATACTCTGGAGTGGTCATCTCTACCCTGGAGCCAGTGTAGCTCCTTCCAGAGTGTGTGAACCAACGTGTGTACTTTCAATGGCTGCCTCTGCCTGGTCAGAGGGAGGGCCAGGGTTAAACGCTCTGTTCCCTCCAAGTATCTGCACTCTCTTTGGCCACAGCACCTGTGCCTTACTGGGGAGCAACACTGAAGCAAGAGAGGCTAGAATAGCAGTCTAGTGCATGCTGGGGTGCATGCTGGGGTGATCCTGGCAAGTTGGCTAGAGCCCCAGGCAGTTTTTAATCTGCTGCCTCTGTACGGTCACGAGAATAAGCAAGCCTGTGCATGCACTTAAGAGCAGAGTCTCTGTTTCTTACAGCCCTCCTTTAGTAAGCCCCACTGGTTTTCAAACCAGCTGATGGGGGCTCCTCTTCCTGGAGTCAGACCCCAGGACTGGGGAGACTAATACACGGCTTAAACTTCTCGCTCGGGGGAGGATCCCCGCGCCTGTGATAGCCCCATCCTCTTCCTAGTTGCCTGCTAGGGGTTCAGATCCCGATCAGGTCACTTCTACCTTTCTATAAGGCTCTGTGTGGATCTTTCTTTACAGCTTTGATTGTAGAAGAGCCGTCCTGCTATTCCCCAGGTTGATTTCAGTGAGTTGTTCTATACGTAGTTGTTGTTTTGTTGTGTTCCTAGGGGAAGTCGAGCACAGCATCCTCCTACTCTGCCATCTTTATCCCAACGCTCTATTTTTATTAATTAATTTAGCAGGTAACAGTTTGTTCAAAATAATAATGGCAACCATATATTCCAGAATACAGCTCATGGATAAGTGAAATAAATGACAGGAATGGGAGGAAGAAATTGGGAATGTTCTGTTATTTTCACTACCTGTGAAGTGGTATAGTGTTATTTGAGAGAATACTTGGATTACCTATAAATGTATGTAGCAAACTCCAGGGCAGTGACTAAAATAAATTTTTAAAGTATAAATGATATGGTAAGAGAGGAGAGAAAATGAAATTATATAAAATGCTCAGTTAAAATCAGAGAAGCCTGGGTAAAAAAAAAAAAAAAAAAAAAAAAAAAAAAAATCAGAGAAGTCAGATGAAGAGTGGAAAACAAAACAAAGAACAAGGGCAAAAAATAAAAACAGTTACACCAAGGAAATGACAGATAATTTACAGGTGGGTAAAAAAAATCCAACTATATATTTTCTACCAAAAATCGACCATAAATATAAAGAGACTGATAGATTAAACCTAAAGGGATGGAGACAGATATACCATGCTAACACTGATCAAAGAAGCGGGAGTAGCTACATTAATTTCATACAAAGCAGACTTCAGAGTAAGGAAAATTACCAGGGATAAAGAGAACCACTAATTAATGTTAAAAAGGGCAGTTACCAAGGAGACATAATAACCATTTGATGTGTAGGCAATGAACAATAAAATATCAAAATTTGTGAGGCAAAAACTAATAGAACTGCAGGGAGAAATAGATGAATCTACTATTATGGTTGGAGACTTCAACATTCCCCTAACAGTAATTGATATGACAGCTTGATATCATTCTAAAAATTGTAACATACATGATTTTTTTGTTCATATCTAAAAATCTTTGCCAAAATTGGTCAAATTTTCCTTAATGCTTTCCTCTATAAATTTTATAGATTTACATTTTGTATTTAGGTCTACAATCCATTATTTAAATTTAGGTCTATGATGCATTATTTACATTTAGGTATATGAGGCACTTTTTTAATAATGCAGGAAATATGAAGTGTTTCATTGTTTGCATATTTTGTCCTTGTATATTGTGACCCTGTAAATTATTGTTTTGATAGGCTTTTCTAGATTCTTTTGGATTACCTACATAAACAATCATGTTTTCTTCAAATACATATTTTATTCCTTTAATCCCTATGCTTTTTACTGCTTTTTCTTGCCGTTTTGCAAAGGTTAGGGCAGCTGGTAAAAAGATGAATAGGAAAGAGTGTTTAGGGCTGATATCCTTGCTTTATTCCTGATGTTAGGAGAAAAGCAGTCAGCTTTTCCATAATCAGTTTGATGTTAGTAATTGTTTTTTATAGATAATTTTATTTATTAAAGGAAATTCCTTTCCATTCCTCGTTTGCATAGTTTTTATCAGCAATAAACGTTAAATTTTGTCATGTGATTTTTCTTTATCTAGTATGATGATCATTTTTTAAAATTTTGTTAATTAATATAGCAAATTGCATTGATTGATTTTCAAATGTTGAATGAACCTTACCTTCCTGGGACAAACCTTATTTCATTACAATGTATTTTTTTATAGGGTAGTAGGTACAGGACTTTTGTATGAGTAGTTATGCTAATTTGGCTAGCAGTTAGGCTCTGTTTGATTGTTGTAGCTGTAGGCCCCAAAGGCTGCAAGTTCCTGGTGTGAGCTTGTTTTATCCACCTCTCTGTCCTTGGGGTTTCCGTTTGTAGTATCCTCAAAGAGAATATGTCTACAAGCGCTTTCATCTGTAACCGCTGTTGTTATTAATGGGGGCTTCTTAGGCTGGTGGTAGATGTGATGGAAGAGGTGTTCCCTATTCTTTTAAAGAAGTCTCATTCTTACAATGGGCCTTTCTTGGGAGTGTGACCTTTTTCAGTGTGTCTTGCCCTTTCAGGTGTAAAATTTTTTCCTCGCTGTCCCCTAATTTCTTCTCTGGCTACAGCATTCCCATTCTATTTTTTTTGAAGCTCTCTTCCCTGTTGACTATAGCTTTGATTAGTTTACTTTTTTTGTTGTTTTTTAAACTTAGGTAAGACTGGAAAGCAGGAGTAGACTGGAAAAGGGTGGTGGTTGCCTTTACCCACCTGGGATGTTTCAGAATTATCCTCTGGTGAAATTCTTCCCCTGATTATAGGACCTTTGTAAGGGTCTAAGAGGGTTCAGGGACAGTTATTCTTCCTCTCCCTGTACTGAATTCACATGGAGATTTTTCTGGGACCCTCTCTTTGAGAATATGGCAAGGTTCCTGGAGGAAAAGCCTGAAAAAGTGTGGGACTGCCTTTTGACTGTAGCCTTTCTAGAAGTTTCTCACTCTCATTCTAGTCCTTTCTCAGTCCCCTGCAATTATTTAAAATTGCTATTCAAGGTTCCTAATAGCTTCAATTACTATTTAAGACATTTATTTACTTAAACATACATACAATCATATATATATGTATATATATGTGCACACACACATAAATATCAAGGTAAAAATGTTTATAAGAATATGTCACAATAATTTAAAAAACCAATAAATAGCTATTACTGAAGTATCTAAAAAAGTGAAGATAAAACCATGTTTTGGATTAAAAAGTAACAATTTTAATCATAATCAGCTTTTCCTGAAGCTAAGGAAATTTTAAATTAGAACACTAAATTGTAAAGTATAAAAGCAAAGAATATTTTAACTGGTTTATGATCAGATACTAATAGAAAGTAAAAAAAAAAATTGATCAGGTAGTGACACATTTTATTTTTTCCCAACAAATATAAAAATGAAGCAAACAAAAAATAACTTAGAAGGTTTTTCTAAATAAAAAAAATTATCTTAGGGCTACCAGGATGCATTCCTCATTAAGAATTTCAAAGCATCTTAGAGCAAGAAGAACATTTCATCCAGTAAGATTATATTTAACCTAATAAGAGTGCTTCCACCATGGCTTAGCAATTAGGAAATATTTTGATCTAAGAGAAAGATATGTAAAAGAGATTTTATATTTTACATTATTATGAGTGCTTAAATGTCTTCTCTCAACCATATTTCCAGGTTTTGGAGGAGAAAGAAACTGATATTTGAGACATAGAACACTTTATAAAAACATCCTCTAGAATGGATTCCAAATATTTATCTGAAATTACTATAGTCATAATTAACCTGTAATGCAAAATATTTTAGTAATTTTTCATTTATTAACAAGAGACTAGTCTACTTTATGGAAGTTATTGCTCTAATAAGTGCAATCAAATAGATTAACCTTTGTGAGGCCAATAAAGGAAAACAAAATAAATATGAAGAAAAGAAATGGCAATGTAATGTGGATATAACTAAAACTAAAAAGTAAATTTTAACAGATTATAGGAAAATATTTTGTGCAATGGAAAAATGTTTATTTTTTTAAATTTCACTGAATAAAATAAGCATGTGGAATCATGGAGGCATTTTAGTTTTGAATCCTCTGTAATTCTTTTGGAAAAAGTACAAAATGATATAAGAATAAAAAATACTATATTTTTAATAAAACTAGGAGACAGAGAGATCCTTCAAACCCTGAGTGATGTTTAAGGACTGCAAAAGCCAGACAAACAGAAAGTTCACAAATTTTCTTGACCTCTATCACAGTGCTGAGGACTTAGAATACTCAACTAGTATTCTAAAAAGGGACAGGAGTCTGCAGGGAGGGATAAGACATGATTACTAGCTTACTGGGTGAAGAAACAGCCAGACACCAATAAGAAGTGTTCAGCTAGTGATTGGCAAATTAGTGGAAATTGAGTGTGCTCTGTGAGAGATAGTGAGTCCCTTGGGAAAGCAAAATTAGGTGGTTTGTACCCTCTTACAGGCTTTTTCTCCACCAAACCCATCTGGTGTCCACAGAAAATTTGACAGAGTACTAAGAAAGTCTCTCTTATAGTGCAGAATGGAATTAGGAAAACAGAAATCGTACAAAGTATTTTCCCTGGTCATAATGGAATGAAAATATAGAAATCAATAACAGAAAGACGTGGAAAATTCCCAAACATTTGGAAATCAAGCACCATACTTTTAAATAACCCATTGGTTTGAAAAGAAATTAAAATATATTTTGAACTACGTAAGAAGCATTATGAAGCATATCAAAAGGCAGATACAGAAGGAAAAAAAAAACAGGGCTTGGCAGGAAATTTATAGCATTACATGCTTATGTTAGAAAATACAAATACTTCTCAAATCAGTAATCCAAATTTCCAGCTAATAAATTAGAAAAAGAAAAGCAAAGTAAATAGCACGTTAACAAAAGAGAATAAGAAAGATAATAGCAGAAATCAATGAAATTAAAAACAGTAAAACAATAAAAATGTCAATAAAATTGATGAACCTAAAAACTTGTTCTTTAAAAAGATCAATTCAATTTATAAACCTCTATCTAATAGATGCATGAAGAACAAAAGGTAGAAAAAATATATATATTTATATACATACAGAAATTAAAGAAACTTGATATTGGCTATATATCAGGTTAAACTGTAGAAGTTCTATGACTGAATTTTCTGTTTCTATGACTCTTTCTACTTCTGAAATTTTTCTGTATTTAAATATTGACATTTCCCCCCTTCAGACTAACTAGTACAGAAATTGTAAGTTGGTTTGAATAAGTTAATTACACTTTTATATATTGGCCTTTGTAATGCCTACACATCAGCATGAATGTTATTTTATTGGAATTAATAAAACGTACCTTACAAGTGACAACAAATCACACCCTCATACTGCGATGCTACAATTTTTCCTCTTTGTTTTGACTTTTGCAGAAATAAAGATGAAAGAACAAATGAATATTCCATATTATAAACCTGCCATTCTCCATGTAAACAAACCCAGCCCTTTCATGGATCTTTCTCCTCCAGCGAGTGTTTACTGAAGTATACTAATGGTCATTAACCACTCCCCTCCAAACATAGCTTTGCTCATTTCTTTCACATACTCCTGTACTTAAATTATTATATTCATTTATTTAATTAAATTACTTTTTGAGCCACTACTTTTGCAAGACAATAGAAATAAAACATTAAACACAGCAGACATGGTTCTTGCCATCGTGTCATGAGTTTGTGTCCCGCCCAAAAGATATGTTAAAAATAGGTGGAGAACCAACAGATGAATGGATAAATACACTATGTATATACATATAATGCAATAGTATTTAGCCTTAAAAATGGAGGAAATTCTGACACAGCATGGATGAAACTTAAAGACATTACGCTAAGCAAAATAAGCCAGTACCTAAAGGACAAATACTATATAACTCCTATTATTATGAGGAACCTAGAGTAGTCAAATTTATAGAGACAGAAAGTAGAATGGTGGTTGTCAGAAGCTGGGAGAATGAGATGTTATTGACTAATAGGTACAGAATTCTAGTTTTGCAAGATGCAATGTCTGAGCAACGTCTGTTAATAAATAAGTTGCATTAAGAAAAATAAGTTGGTTGCAAGATTTTTCTCCCAATAAATATTAGCATACAGAAAATAGAGAACTAGAAAGTCACTTGCCTACAAAATATTTAATCATATTTTCAATAATTAATATTTTGTATTAGTGCAAAAATGAAGAGATCAATGGAATGCAAGCTTTATAACAGATTTTAGTATATATAAAATCTTAATATGTGATAAAGGAGGCATTTAAAAAGGATTGAATTGGGCTTCCCTGGTGGCACAGTGGTTGAGAGTCCGCCTGCTGATGCAGGGGATACGGGTTCGTGCCCTGGTCCGGGAAGATCCCACATGCCGCAGAGCAGCTGAGCCTGTGAGCCATGGCCACTGAGCGTGAGCGTCTGGAGCCTGTGCTCCGCAGCGTGAGAGGCCACAACAGTGAGAAGCCCGCATACCGCAGAAAAAAAAAAAAAAAAAAAAAAAAAAAAAAAGGATTGAATTATTAAATATATTATGTTGGGAAAATTATTCAGCTTTTGTTGGGGGAGGGGTGTCAATTAAGATTGTCCCCTGTTCAACATGCAAAGATATATAGCAGACAAAATTAAATAGTAATGTGGGAAATAAAATGTAGAAGGAAATAGAAGAAAAACTGATCTTTTTTTTAGGGAATAAAGGATTTTATGAGATTAGAAATGAGAGTAAGGGCTCACACCTGAATCAGAAAAAAATAAGATGGCACACTTAAATAGCTCGCAAAACTGAAAAAGCCGACTACACTTAGAACTTTGGCCAATCTACTTAGAAGTCTACGGAAGTCCACTGAAAAGGTAGAGATTCACGAAATACAGGTCTTTTTGGACAGATCAAGTGAAAAGGGCAAGGTAATATGGGTGTATAGTAAATGAAAGCTGAAACAGAAGGAATCTGTGACTAAACAGTTACTCAGCACAGTTTTATTTCAGTTTTTTAAATTAAAAATAATTATTTCTCTTCAAGAGAGCTGAGAGTGCCTCAAAGTTTTTGCATTACTGAAAGTGTGCAAATTATTTTGATGCTGTTGCTCCTGGTCATAAACGCTTCAAAGCATGTTCTTTAATATCAAGCCTGTCATTCCTAAGCAATCTATTTTGAGCTAAAAAATAAACTGTGAGCATATAAGGCATTTACTGGAAAATAGGGCAAAATAACGACAAGTGTAATGACTATAGGAAAGAACTGACCCACTTTCAACAAACAGAAACTTTACTTCCTACTCCTAATTGAATTCAGGACAAAGTTTGGTCAAAAATCTGTGTGCTTTTCTAGGGCGGGAGTCCAAGCAGCTTTACAGAACATAACAGAAAGCAACATTCTTGATGTGAGGTTCACTTGGATACTTGGTAACCACTTCCTAAAACAATGTTTTCCAAACTGTAGGTCAAAACCCATTAGTGGATTATGAAGTATATCACAATATGGATTTCAACCAGCACTTAAAAAACATAAAGTAGAATAAAAATAAGGAAAATGTAAATATAATAGATTATATTTGAATGTATCACTCTTTTATTAAGGGTGATACATTCAGATATCATCTATCTTATTCTGCATACACACACACACACACACACACACGTGCACAGGGGTGTGTGTGCACATGTGCATATCTACTAGGTTCTCAGTGTGAAATGCATTTCCTATTGTGGATCAGTCAAAATATTTTGAAATCCACTGTCTGAGAACCCACTATCCTATACGAATGGATTTTAACTGATCAAGGATAGTAGTATGTTTTTACGTGTGTGTGTGTGTATGGCCATGTGAACTTATGTAGGAGGAGATTTGCAAAAGTCAAGATCTAGATCATGGGATAGGTGGGAGTCTGGATATATAAAGAGAGACTGTGGGTCAAAACCTATTAGTTATATATAGGCAGAGAGCATGATACTCTACACTGGAGGACCTCTTGGTTCTGCTACTTGGAATAAATATTTTAACCCGTCTAAATTAACATGATTCAACTGTAAACATGTTGAAAGCAAGTTTTAACAGTTTATATATACTATCATAGACACAACATCTGCTCTAAGATAGTTAATGATGGTGTTCAATTGCTCAATCACCCTGCAGAAACTGTGGGCAGTAGTGTGCTGGACTGCACTGATCTTTCCCCTTTTACAACCTTTAAGTAGGCCAAAATGAACCCTTACTTCAGTTTCACAAAATACTATGATTAATTTATTTTTTAAGTTCTTTTAGAAATGTCTCAGTCTACTAAGATCCTTGCTCTTATTGGCATTGAGAACTTTTATCAAAAAACTCCAAAATCCTCCTCAGAGGTATCCACTGCTATATCCACAATGCATACACACTGGTCTTGGATGTTTTAGGTGAGTATTGCCTGGGTCCCAGAAGAGGCAGAGCACGAACCATGGAAGGCAAGTGGCAGGTGGGTTGAAAACAACACTTGTGCACAGCAAAATGGTTAAAAGCATGAACTCAGAGCTTGTTTACAACTCCACAACCCTCCAGCTGGCCAACCTTGGGCAGGATAGTCTCTCTGTGCCTTAATTTTCTTATTGGTAAATGGTGATAATAATAACTACCTTAGAGAGTTACTGTTAAAATGTGGTGAATATACATATATATTTTTTTCCACCACATAAACACACACAGACACTAAGAGCATCTACTACCAATATTAAGCTCTAACATATGTAGGTTATCAATATTATTATTGGCCCGGGAAGAGAGTGTGTGACTAAAAATCAGAAACGTCTACTATTTCCCCCACAGCTTCTAAAATTTCAGACCATAAATAAATACTTGTATCACCAACCACATTGAGGAAATATGAACCCCCCAAAACTTTTGAGATATTTATTGTGATTTGGGCCATATACACTGCCCCATCATAATAAAACATTGCTATCAGTACTTGAGACTTTCCTCTCTGCCAGATATTGTATCAAAGGTTTTAAATCTATCTTCCTTAATCTTCATAAAATCTACACTGTAGATAATGTATCACTATTTTACAGACGGACACTTTTCATGTAGAACTTTAAAGTCTTATTTTATTTTGTTTTCAAAACAACTCAAGATAGGCACCCTAATTTAGAGAAGAGATTAAGTGACTAGGCCAAGGTCTGCAAATAAATTAGCCAAACTGGGATTCAAATCTCAGTCTCTGGTTCTGGGCCTTCTTGCTTCTACTTTTTCCACATCACTTCATAATCAAAGTTGCATTGCCTCAATTAGAACATAGAACTTTGTCTCCCATGTAATAGGCATAGGATCTCCTGGCCTTTGAAGGTTTCTGTACATGACAGACCCTGAAGTCTATGCCGGAAGAGCTGACCAGAAGGTTGATTCAGGCCAGTTTTCCAAGCCATTTTTCTAAGAAGGTGGGCAGGGTGTGGACTCCAGGAAGTCAGGTAAAGAGGTATTAGTAGAAAGGAAGTGGCCAAGATTTGGGGGAGCAGAGTAGGACTGCCGCATTGCACAATTCCAGGGCATGCTACTCATATAGTGGTTTATCACAAGGAAATATGAGATGACCCTGAAGCAGAAGTCTTCCCAGAACTACTCATGGGTCTACTGATAAGTCAGGCTCCTGACTGATTGAAGCAGGGACAGAGTTCCTGGGATTGCTTCACTGATTTGTTCAGAGTGGCATATCCAACTGCTTTGAACAATAATACTAAAGGCAAACATTTGTATTATGTTTATGACTTGCTAGGCACTGTTATAAGAGCTTTAGACATCTGAATACATTTAAACTTAACAAAAGCCCTATAAGCATAGTATCACTGTATCACCATTTTACAGATGGGAGAGTTGAGATCTAGAGAGGTTAAAGCAACTTGCCCATAGTCACACAGATGTGGCATCCAGGTCCTCCGTCTCTGGAATCTCACCTCAGCTGGGGCACAGTCAGCCATAAGCATGCCTGGCCCACCATAAAGGCAAGAGACGTCACCCACTTTCAGCACAGGTAGCAGACATAGGAATAGAAAAAAGAGGCTTATCCTCAGACATCCTGAAAGCTATCAGCCCCTTTAACTAGGGAGAAATGCAGGAAATCATAGAAGGAAAGAGCCCTCATTACACACCAACATTTGTGTAAGAATGGATTAAGCAATAAACACTGTCTCCCAGACTGCTGAATATCTCATACTTGCTCCAAATCCAGTGATTCCATTTGCTTTATAATCTTCCAGATTTTAACTTAGTTGGGACAGACATTCAAGTCTCATAAACTTTTATTGGCTCCATTTACCAGTGAGCTTAACTGCACGCACAAGGAGACCACTTGTAGCATCAGGGCACGTAAGCAGCTATTATCATTGCAAATCACTAACAAGAACACTGGCTTCAGGAGCAAAGACATGGCATGAAGCCATACCTAGGACTAAGCTTTGACTGATAGATGTGACTTCGTCCAGCACAGTGGTAAAATCATGATTTTCTAAACTTTTCATTAAAATGCCAGGCTGAAGACAAAACCGCATGATTATATAGTTAATATAATGTCTTCTTAGGGTACTCAAGAGTTTATTGTTCTATTTTTTTTAATGTCAACTAAGTAAAAGGCATAGCTTGATTCCATTAATGTAAGTACAAAAATGGGCAAAACTAATCTAAGTGGATAGAAGACAGAATAGTGATTATTCACTGGAAGCACAGGGGGACCTCTGGAGTCCTGGTAACATTCAGGTTCTTGATCTGGCTGCTGGTTCCATGTGCATGTTCAGGTTGTGAAAAATTATCAAGCTATATACTGATGAAATATATGCTTATCCCTATGTATAATATATATCAAATATATTTTAAGAAAAAAATTAAATTGCATTACAAACTATAACTGGATAAAAGAGTAAATTCAGATTAACACAGACTACTGTTTTGCTTATAATGAAATCACTTGTTCAATACACGTCAGTTGACGACAATGGTAATCACTGACACTTTGCAAAAAAGCAAATAACCATTCACCTGAGCTATGGAAATATTGATTGGAGTGTTTAATATTTGAGCAAAAGGGTTTTTTTGATGATAAGTAACTTTTATTGAACATTTGCTATAGGCTATGTTTTTTAAAATATCTTTTTTTATTTGAAGTATAGTTGAGGTAAAATATTATATAAGTTACAGATGTATAATATAGTAATTCACAAACTTTAAAGATAATACTCAATTTATAGTTATTATAAAATATTGGCTATATTCCTTGTGTTGTCCAATATATCCTTGTAGCTTATTTTGTACACAGTAGCTTGTATCTCTTAATCCCTTATCCTTAGGTTGCCCCTCCTCCCCTTCCCTCTCGCCTACTGGTGACCACTAATTTGTTTTCTGTATCTTTGAATATGCTTTGCTTTTGTTATATTCACTAATTTGTTGTATCTTTTAGATTCCACATATAAGCGATATCATACAGTATTTGTCTTTCTCTGTCTGACTTACTTCACTAAGCATAATGCCCTCCAAGTCCATCCATATTGTAGGGTGTTCATTCATTTTTATGGCTGAACAGTATTCCATTGTATATATGTAACACATCTTCAGCATCCATTCATCTGTTTATGGACACTTAGGTTTCTTTCATACCTTGGCAATTGTAAATAATGCTGCTATGAACATTGAGGTGCATGTATCTTTTCAAATTAGTGTTTTTGGGTTTTTTGGATATATACCCAGGAGTGGAATCACTGGGTCATATGGTAGTTCTTATGAAAACTAGAATAATTTAGTATATATTAGATATGATATTCCAAATCTGTTAGAAATCACCTAAGAGTAGAATTATCTGTATCTAATTGATATCTAGAAGCACACTATGTTTCTGAAAAACCTCCATACTGTTTTCTATAGTGGCTGTATCAACTTATATTCCCACCAACAGTGCACGAGGGTTCCCTTTTCTCCACATCCTTGCCAACATTTGTTGTCTTTTTGATTATAGCCATTCTGACAGGTGTGAGGTGATATATCACTGAGGTTTTGATTTGCATTTTCCTGATGATTACCAATGTTGAATATCTTTTCATGTGCCTGCTGGCCATCTGCATGTCCTCTTTAGAAAAATGTCTATTCAGAACTTCTGGCCATTTTTAAACCAAACTGTTTTCTTGATGTTGAAAGGATTTCTTAATCAAAATAAAATTAAATGAAAATATAAATTCCTAAGAAACATCAGAAAAAAGTTTCACCTCACCAAAAATTTTAAAATGCAAATTAAGAGATGAACCTACCTATCAAATTAATAAAACTTTTAAATATATTAGTAAATGATTTAATGATGATGGAAGTATATCATTAAATATAATTATTATATACTGCAGGTTGGGTTTTAAAGTGGTACAATTTTTATTAAAAAAAATAGTGACACTAAGAATTAAGTTTCCTTAAAATCTCCATACCCTTTAACAACCCCAAATAAAACATTAGAAGATCATATGCATTTGCATATTAAAACTAATACATCATAGTAAGAAAATACTGATATATTCAGTCAGTGCCGTGACAAGCTGTAGGAGAGATATAAAAATTATTAAGCACTTTATTGGTAAAATGATTTAAAAAATTTTTTTTAATATCTTTATTGGAATAAAATTGCTTTACAATGGTGTGTTAGTTTCTGCTTTATAACAAAGTGAACCAGTTATACATATACATATGTTACCATATCTCTTCCCTCTTGCATCTCCCTCCCTCCCATCCTCCTTATCCCACCCCTCTAGGTGGTCACAAAGCATGGAGCTGATATCCCTGTGCTATGCAGCTGCTTCCCACTAGCTAGCTATCTATTTTACATTTGGTAGTGTGTATATGTCCATGCGACTCTCTCACTTTGTCACAGCTTACCCTTCCCCCTCCCCATATCCTCAAGTCCATTCTCTAGTAGGTCTGTGTTTTTAATCCCATCTTACCCCTAGGTTCTTCATGACATTTTTTTTCTTAGATTCCATATATACGTATTAGTGTACAGTATTTGTTTTTCCTGTTCTGATTTACTTCACTCTGTATGACAGACTCTAGGTCCATCCACCTCACTACAAATAACTCAATTTCATTTCTTTTTATGGCTGAGTAATATTCCATTGTATATATGGGCCACATTTTCTTTATCTATTCATCTGTTCATGGACACTTAGGCTGCTTCCACGTCCTGGCTATTGTAAATAGAGCTGCAATGAACATTTTGGTACATGACTCTTCTTGAATTATGGTTTTCTCAGGGTATATGCCCAGTAGTGGGATTGTTGGGTCATATGGTAGTTCTATTTGTAATTTTTTAAGGAACCTCCATACTGTTCTCCATAGTGGCTGTACCAATTCACATTCCCACCAACAGTGCAAGAGTGTTCCCTTTTCTCCACAACCTCTCCAGCATTTATTGTTTCTAGATTTTTTGATGATGGTCAGTCTGACCGATGTGAGATGATATCTCATTGTAGTTTTGATTTGCATTTTTCTAATGATTAATGATGTTGAGCATTCTTTCATGTGTTTGTTGGCAATCTGTATATCCTCTTTGGAGAAATGTCTATTTAGGTCTTCTGCCCATTTTTGGATTGGGTTGTTTGTTTTTTTGTTATTGAGGTGCGTGAGCTGCTTGTAAATTTTGGAGATTAATCCTTTGTCAGTTGCTTCATTTGCAAATATTTTCTCCCATTCTGAGGGTTGTCTTTTGGTCTTGTTTATGGTTTCCTTTGCTATGCAAAAGCTTTGAAGTTTCATTAGGTCGCACTTGTTTATTTTTGTTTTTATTTCCATTTCTCTAGGAGGTGGGTCAGAAAGGATCTTGCTGTGATTTATGTCATAGAGCGTTCTGCCTAGGCTTTCCTCTAAGAGTTCGTTAGTGTCTGCCCTTACATTTAGGTCTTTAATACATTTTGAGTTTATTTTTGTGTATGGTGTTAGGGAGTTTTCTAATTTCATACTTTTACATGTACCTGTCCAGTTTTCCCAGCACCACTTATAGAAGAGGCTGTCTTTTCTCCACTGTATATTCTTGCCTCCTTTATCAAAGGTAAGGTGACCATATGGCATGGGTTTATCTCTGGGCTTTCTATCCTGTTCCATTGATCTATATTTCTGTTTTTGTGCCAGTACCATACTGTCTTGATTACTGTGGCTTTGTAGTATAGTCTGAAGTCATCTCAATGGATACTCAGAAACTATTGAATAAAATTCAACATTTGTTACAGATTATTTTAAAAACCTGGCAATAAAAAATACTCTCTTATAATAAGATTAGAAAATATGTTTTATATGAAGCCAAGAGCAAAATTCATATTTAATGACAAAACACTACAGATGTGTGCTAGATTCTGCCAGTTGTCTCTCTATCGATGCTGCCCTTTTTCTTTTAGTGATACAATCCACAAAGTGTAGTTAGTTACACAGAAAAAGAAAAGAAACTAAGTTAACATTATATATAATATGATTGCAGAACTTGATAATAACAGAGTAAATCTGAGAACTATTAAATTACTATGAGATCTATTACTACGAAAACAATTAAAACAATTCTGTAAGATACTTACTAAAAGGACTTTATACTAGAATCTATAGATTTCCTATAGATCAGTCACTGTAGTTAAAAAAGCAACGAATGGGAAAATAAAATTAAATGCCTAGGAAACTACATACATCTAAATGAAAAAAGATATAAAACTTTATTTAGGAATAAAAAGTTGAAGGAGAGTATGCTCCTAAGTCTAAATAATGTTAATATATCAGTTATCTACAAATTAAAAAGAGATTCATCATTATTCTAATCTAGATCCCAACAATTAGAATTCCAATGTATATTTTAATCAACAAAAGTATTCCTAAATTAACATGGAATAAGTGTGAAAAATCCTCTACACAGCTTTGAAAAGGGAGGAAATAAGTAGATATGTCCCTGCCAAATACTAAATTGCAATGATCCTGTGGTACTGATACAGGAATGAATTGGCAAAACTGAAGGATCAAATAAAACGTCCTGAAGTAGATAAAAGTCTCATGAAAACTAGGATAATTTAGTATATATTAAATATGGTGCTCCACATCTGTTAGAAAGATAGCACTTATGAGTATGATTGTATGTATCTTATTGATATCTAGAAGCACACTATGCATTAAGGACAATAAATCTCTATCTGGAATTATGAAGAAAATATCCTTTCCTAACACAAAACTTGCATTTTAAATTGAATCAAGTGTTGTTGATGTACAATTTTTGAAAACTGTTTAGGAGTTTAATCTACTGATCTTTCCCCTGACTGAATATCATATCTACTCTTCCTTTTAGAGTGTGTAACTCATATAAGAACTCCTAATTTTATTCAGAAATATTGAGTCAACTTTTAAAAATCTTGTCATCTCTTGTCTTTTCCTTCCTCCTTTCCTCCCTCCCTTCATTCCTTTGTTTTCTTCCTTATTCTGTGAATCTATTTGTGAAAGTATTAGAAGTTATTTTGAAAATATTTCTATTTCTAGATTTTTTTTTCCCTTTGAGGAAATGTAGAAAACCTATACTAATGTTGGGAAGGCTGAATGGAGAATTTTTTTAAAAGGAAGATGTCTCTTTGGGCTTAATTCTGGCAGTAAAACATTGTATGTCCTACCCTTCCTGCTACCTTTCTGGCCCTGAAAAGTGCCACTTTACCAGTTTTCTGTAGCCCATTTTTTCCTGAAATTTTTAAGGGTCTATCAAGCCCTTTTTCTTCTGTACCTTAAACCCCTGCATCTCTGCCAGATGAGGTGTAAGAACATCTCAGAATATAAACATACTCAGGTCTCTTTCATTGTAAAATAAATGAATAAACCAACAACCAAAACACTTCTTTCCATACTCCATTCACCCTCCCCCTACAACTAATACCCCTTCTCTCTGATCCCCTTCAAAGCTGATCTTTTTGAGAAAACCATTTATATCAATGGTTACAAATTTGAATTATCATCAGGATTGTCATATGTGTGTACGTTTTGATATTTGTATTTCTATCTTCTATCTAAGTAACTGAATCAGGATTTTCCATGGGTTTAGAAATCTAGTCATATATG
The DNA here is from genome assembly GCF_003031525.2 of Neophocaena asiaeorientalis asiaeorientalis. Classification (NCBI taxonomy): domain Eukaryota; kingdom Metazoa; phylum Chordata; class Mammalia; order Artiodactyla; family Phocoenidae; genus Neophocaena; species Neophocaena asiaeorientalis. The sequence continues at coordinate 287,641 of NW_020175221.1, read as the reverse complement.
GTGAATGGATAATATTAACTGTGGGAAATAAAGGGTTTCCTGGGAAACTTGGAAAGTAAGTTTCCTAAAAAAAAAAAAAAAAAAAAATCTGAGCTGACTGAGTAGGGCTTAGCAGGGCAAAAGAGGATAGAAAAATGTTAGATTAATGTGGTTCTCCAACTTGACTGTACATGAGACTCACATGGAGGGATTGTTAAAAAAACAAACAAACAAAAAACAAAAGAAGAAACCAGGAAGGGCTTGTTAAAAAATACAAATAAAAAACAGACCACTGATTCAATAGGTTTGGGAAGTAAGCCAGATTTTGCACTTCTACTAACTTCCCAGAATATGCTGTTGCTTGTCTGGGGACCACACTTTGAGAACCACTGTTCCAGAGTGAAAAACAGTATATGAGACAACCTGGAAGTTATAAGAAGTTATGATTGTTTTGAGGAATCACAATAGACTAAGGATTGTTAGAATGGAGAAGTCACAGGGTATATAAGTAATAAATATAAGGTTTCAGAATAAAGAAGAGTCAAGTCTTAACAAGATATAATGGACAGTGTTTGAAAATGTAGAACTTATACTAAAAGCAATGAGAAAATTTTGATGGTTTAAGTAGTAAGCTGACATTAAACATTGAAAAAGTTCACTTTGGCTGCTGTGTGAACCATGAAGAAAGAAAGATAAAACTAGTTTTTAGGAAACTTCTGTCATCTAGGTAAGGGATGATGCTACCTGAGCTAGAATGGTGATGGAAAGAAATGAAAGATTGGGCAGCTTAGAAGCATTTATAAGAGGAAAAGCAACAGGATTCAATGATTGATTTTATTTCCAAGTTGAAATGCACTGACTACAAGCACAAGAGACCATAGCCCCACGATCACTCAGGTTGTTGTCCTGGAATAATTAGTTAAATTCCTACATCACTCATGCCTAGATAATGAATACCATTTGATCAAAATGCAGCTGTTCTTGTATTTTTGTCCATTCCCCAAATTATTCCATACAGCAGAGATACTACTTAATTATGTATAGAGGCCTATTACAGGATGATCTCTAAAATATATGAGTAAAGAAAAAGAATCAGTTAAATCCATGCTTCTTGAACGTATTTAGTTCCTGAATACACTTTGAGAAGCTTATGAAAATCATGATTTCTCCCCATATGCACAGATAACATTCTACATACAATTTCAAGGGATTCACAGCAACCTTGATGCCTCTACTTGAAGACCTCCCTCCATGTAACATGGGCCCCATATTAATAATTGTTGAATCAAGATTACAGATCAGAATCTCAACATGTATCTAGTGAGTTGTTTAAGTGACTAAAGCCCATAAAAACTAGTAAATATTTTAAACTCTTGACCCTTTGATGAGGAATAATAATATCTAAATTGGACATCTCATTAGATTATTGTGAGGATTAATTTAAATGTTTATGAAAGATCTTTTTAAACTTTAATCGCTCTAAAAAATGCTACTTACCATTCCTATCATTAATACTGATAATATGAGGAAAACTCTAGCCTTGGAAGGATTGTGAGATGCTCAAATGGATCATCAGAGAAACTGAGGAAACTAATTATTGGGAGAGTTTTAGAACAGGCCAAATAGATCCAGGTTGGACTGAGGCCAGCATCACTTATACTGGACCACTCTGCCTCCTGCATTATCATTTAACACTTAGTTGGACACATGTTAGGATAGGAAGACATAAATATTCCTTGTCCCCTTCTGTCCAATTTTTAAAAAATGAGGAAGGGAAGACGGCGGAAGAATAAGACGCAGAGATCAACTTCCTCACCAGAGATACACCATAAATACATCTACACGTGGAACAACTCCTACAGAACACCTACTGAGTGGTGGCAGAAGACCTCAGACTTCCCAAAAGACGTGTGGATGCAGCCAGGAGTCAGGGCTGTGTCTCTGAGCAGGGAGAGCCAACTTCAGGACACTGGTCCACAAGAGACCTCCCAGCTCCACATAATATCAAATGGCAAAAATCTCCCAGATATCTCCATATCAATGCCATCACCAGCTTCAATCAATGACCAGCAAGCTACAATGCTGGACACCCTATACCAAACAACTAGCAAAACAGGAACACAATCCCACCCATTAGCAGAGTGGCTGCCTAAAATCATAATAAGTCCACAGACACCCCAAAACACACCACCAGACGTGGACCTGCCAACCAGAAAGACAAGATCCAGCCTCATCCACCAGAACACATGCACTAGTACCCTCCACCAGGAAGCCTACACAAACCACTGAACCAAACTTAGCCACTGGGGACAGACACCAAAAACAACAGGAACTACGAACCTGCAGCCTGCAAAAAGAAGACCCCAAACACAGTAAGATAAGCAAAATGAGAAGACAGAAAAACACACCGCAGATGAAGGAGTAAGATAAAAACCCACCAGACCTTACAAATGAAGAGGAAATAGGCAGTCTACCTGAAAAAGAATGCAGAGTAATGACAGTAAAGATGATCCAAAATCTTGGAAACAGAATAGACGAAATGCAAGAAACATTTAACAGGGACCTAGAAGAACTAAAGATGAAACAAACAATAATGAACAACACAATAAATGAAACAAAAAATACTCTAGATAGGATGAATAGCAGAATAACTGGGCAGAAGAATGGATAAGTGACCTGGAAGACAAAATAGTGGAAATAACTACTGCAGAGCAGAATAAAGAAAAAAGAAAGAAAAGAACTGAGGACAGTCTCAGAGACTTCTGGGTCAACATTTAAAACACCAACATTCGAATTATAGGGGTTCCAGAAGAAGAAGAGAAAAAAAAGGGACTGAGAAAATATTTGAAGAGATTATAGATGAAAACTTCCACAATATAGGAAAAGAAATAGTTAATCAAGTCCAGGAAGCACAGAGAGTCCCATACAGGATAAATCCAAGGAGAAACACACCAAGACACATATTAATCAAACTGTCAAAAATTAAATACAAAGAAAACATATTAAAAGCAGCAAGGGAAAAACAACAAATAACACACAAGGGAATCCCCATAAGGTTAACAGCTGATCTTTCAGCAGAGACTCTGCAAGCCAGAAGGGACTGGCAGGACCTATTGAAAGTGATGAAGGAGAAAAACCTGCAACCAAGATTACTCTACCCAGCAAGGATCTCATTCAGATTTGATGGAGAAATTAAAAACTTTACAGACAAGCAAAAGCTGAGAGTTCAGCATCACCAAACCAGCTTTACAACAACTGCTAAAGGAACTTCTCTAGGCAAGAAACACAACAGAAGGAAAAAAACTACAATAACAAACCCAAAACAATTAAGAAAGTGGAAATAGGAACATACATATCGATAATTACCTTAAATGTAAATGGACTAAATGCTCCCACCAAAAGACACAGATTGGCTGAATGCATACAGAAACAAGACACATATATTTGCTGCCTACAAGAGACCCACTTCAGACCTAGAGACACATACAGACTGAAAGTAAGGGGATGGAAAAAGATATTTCATGCAAATGGAAACCAAAAGAAAGCTGTAGTAGCAATTCTCACATCAGACAAAATAGACTTTAAAATAAAGACTATTAGAAGAGAAAAAGAAGGACTCTACATAATGATCAAGGGATCGATCCAAGAAGAAGATATAACAATTGTAAATATTTATGTACCCAACATAGGAGCACCTCAATACATAAGGCAAATACTAACAGCCATAAAAGAGGAAATCGACAGTAACACATTCATAGTAGGGGACTTTAACACCCCACTTTCACCAAAGGACAGATCATCGAAAATAAAAATGAATAAGGAAACACAAACTTTAAATGATACATTAAACAAGATGGACTTAATTGATACTTATAGGACATTCCATCCAAAAACAACAGACTACACATTTTTCTCAAGTGCTCATGGAACATTCTCCAGGTTAAATAATACCTTGGGTCACAAGTCAAGCCTTGGTAAATTTAAGAAAATGGAAATCGTATCAAGTACCTTTTCCGACAACTACGCTATGATACTAGATATCAATAACAGGAAAAGATCTGTAAAAGATACAAACACATGGAGGCTAAACAATACACTACTTTATAATGAAGTGATCACTGAAGAAATCAAAGAGGAAATAAAATAATACCTAGAAACAAATGACAATGGAGACACGACAACCCGAAATCTATGGGATGCAGCAAAAGCAGTTCTAAGAGGGAAGTTTATAGCAATACAAGCCCACCTTAAGAAACAGGAAACATCTCCAATAAACAACCTAACCTTGCACCTAAAGCAATTAGAGAAAGAAGAACAAACAATCCCCAAAGTTAGCAGAAGGAAAGAAATCATAAAAATCAGATCAGAAATAAGTGAAAGAGAAATGAAGGAAACGATAGCAAACATCAATAAAACTAAAAGCTGTTTCTTTGACAAGATAAACAAAATTGATAAACCATTAGCCAGACTCAGCAAGAAAAAAAGGGAGAAGACTCAAATCAATAGAATTAGAAATGAAAAAGCAGAAGTAACAACCGACACTGCAGAAATACAAAAGATCATGAGAGATTACTACAAGCAACTCTATGCCAATAAAATGGAGAACCTGGAAGATATGGACAAATTCTTATAAATGCACAACCTGCCAGGACTGAGTCAGGAAGAAATAGAAAATATGAACAGGCCAATCACAAGCACTGAAATTGAAACTGTGATTAAAAATCTTCCAACAAACAAAAGCCCATGCTTCACAGGTGAATTCTATCAAACGTTTAGAGAAGAGCTAACACCTATCCTTCTCAAACTCTTCCAAAATATAGCAGAGGGAGGAACACTCCCAAATTCCTTCTAGGAGGCCACCATCACCTTGATACCAAAACCAGACAAGATGTCACAAAGAAAGAAAACTACAGGCCAATATCACTGACGAACATAGATGCAAAAATCCTCAACAAAATACTAGCAAACAGAATCCAACAGCATATTAAAAGGATCATACACCATGATCAAGTGGGGTTTATTCCAGGAATGCAAGGATTCTTCAATATATACAAATCTATCAATGTGATAAACCATATTAACAAATTGAAGGAGAAAAACCATATGATCATCTCAATAGATGCAGAGAAAGCTTTCGACAAAATTCAACACCCATTTATGATAAAAACCCTGCAGAAAGTAGGCATAGAGGGAACTTTCCTCAACATAATAAAGGCCATATATGACAAGCCCACAGCAAACATCATCCTCAATGGTGAAAAACTGAAAGCATTTCCACTAAGATCAGGAACAAGACAAGGTTGCCCACTCTCACCACTCTTATTCACCACAGTTTTGGAAGTTTTAGCCACAGCAATCAGAGAAGAAAAGGAAATAAAAGGAATCCAAATCAGAAAAGAAGAAGTAAAGCTGTCACTGTTTGCAGATGACATGATACTATACATAGAGAATCCTAAAGATGCTACCAGAAAACTACTAGAGCTAATCAATGAATTTGGTAAAGTAGCAGGATACAAAATTAATGCACAGAAATCTCTGGCATTCCTATATACTAATGATGAAAAATCTGAAAGTGAAATCAAGAAAACACTCCCATTTACCATTGCAACAAAAAGAATAAAATATCTAGGAATAAACCTACCTAAGGA
>NW_020175221.1:230557-281544 GCF_003031525.2 Neophocaena asiaeorientalis asiaeorientalis | reverse complement strand
AATGGAAATAAAAACAAAAATAAACAAATGAGACCTAATGAAACTTCAAGTCTTTTGCACAGCAAAGGAAACCATAAACAAGACCAAAAGACAACCCTCAGAATGGGAGAAAATATTTGCAAATGAAGCAACTGACAAAGGATTAATCTCCAAGATTTACAAGCAGCTCATGCAGCTCAATAACAAAAAAACAAACAACCCAATCCAAAAATGGGCAGAAGACCTAAATAGACATTTCTCCAAAGAAGATATACAGAATGCCAACAAACACATGAAAGAATGCTCAACATCAATAATCATTAGAGAAATGCAAATCAAAACTACAATGAGATATCATCTCACACCCGTCAGAATGGCCATCATCAAAAAATCTAGAAACAATAAATGCTGGAGAGGGTGTGGAGAAAAGGGAACACTCTTGCACTGCTGGTGGGAATGTGAATTGGTTCAGCCACTATGGAGAACAGTATGGAGGTTCCTTAAAAAATTACAAATAGAACTACCATATGACCCAGCAATCCCACTACTGGGCATATACCCTGAGAAAACCAAAATTCAAAAAGAGTCACGTACCAAAATGTTCATTGCAGCTCTATTTGCAATAGCCTGGAGATGGAGACAACCTAAGTGCCCATCATCGGATGAATGGATAAAGAAGATGTTGCACATATGTACAATGGAATATTACTCAGCCATAACAAGAAACGAAATTGAGCTATTTGTAATGAGGTGGATAGACCTAGAGTCTGTCATACAGAATGAAGTAAGTCAGAAAGAAAAGGGCAAATAGCGTATGCTAACACATATATATGGAATTTAAGAAGGAAAAAAAAATGTCATGAAGAACCTAGGGGTAAGACAGGAATAAAGACATAGACCTACTGGAGAACGGACTTGAAGATATGGGGAGGGGGAAGGGTGAGCTGTGACATGGCGAGAGAGAGTCATGGACATATAGAGGCTAACAAACGTAAGGTAAATAGCTAGTGGGAAGCAGCCGCATGGCACAGGGATATCGGCTTGGTGCTTTGTGACCGCCTGGAGGGGTGAGATAGGGAGGGTGGGAGGGAGGGAGATGCAAGAGGGAAGAGATATGGGAACATATGTATATGTATAACTGATTCACTTTGTTATGGGGCAGAAACTAACACACCATTGTAAAGCAATTATACCCCAATAAAGATGTTAAAAAAAAATAAAGCATTTGGGGAGAAAAAAAGAAATAAATGCAATTAACTGTATTAATAAAATAAAGAAGAAAAATCATATAACTATGCAAGGTGATGGATGTGTCAAGTAACCTTATTGTGGTAATCATTTCCCAATATACGCATGTATCAAATCATCTCACATTGTTTACTTTAAACTTACACAATTTTATATGTTAATTATATCTGAATAAAGCTGGAAAAATGTTCATTAATAGAGGACCAATCATATAAATTCAATGGAATACTCAGCATCCAATATAAAAAAAAGAGAATGAGATCCATCAATATGAAGAGATAGGTGAGCTATTAAGAGTATGTTGCAGAACAAAGCATCTATATGATCTCATTTATGTAAGCAAATGTGTCTCTGTATATACATACTTTTATGTTTAGAATACATCTGAAAGAATCACAACAAACTCTGTGATTATCTCTGGACAGAGAAATAGGGTAGTGGTCTGGGAGAGTGTTTCTTTAAAACTCTATGTATTTTTGCACTTTTAAATTTTAAAAAAAGTTTCTTATACAATGAAAATAATATCTCTTTAAAATACAGAATTTTAAAGTTAGAAAATTATTTTATGAAAAGGATTATTTTCTTTGGCTATGTTGGCAATAGGCCAAATGGGCTAATTTTAAATAAAATTGCATAGGTTCTTCATATTACTTCATTTAAAACTATCTGCCAAAAGTTTCAAAAGATTCTAGGTGAATATTATTATGTCATATAAATAATTCTTTTTATCAAAAAGTTGAAAGAACCTTAGTTAATTCAGCCAATTCACAGATAATGCTGATTTTCAAAATATCAATTTCTCTTTGTTTTTCAGTCACATCAGAATTAGTATCACTTCCAACAACACAATCCTTTTTCTGGGAATGTTATCATATCCTTAACTCATCATTTTCTTACCAGTAAATAATGCAAGGCTGTCAGTTGTTCCTGTCATTATTATTTTTTAAAAGAAGTTTCTTTAAGAACTCAGATTCATTAATATATTTAATTGCCTTTATACATTGCCTCTAAAGCAGCAAATGACAAACAATTCTCACAGCCCTTTTTGTTATTACCCATAGAAATTTCATTCTATAAAATCAATTGTGATGTTAGCTGTTTCCTTTTTGTAGATGCTTTCTATCCAGTTGAGATAATTCCCCTTAGTCCTAACTTGCTGAGAGTTTTACCATGAACGGATGTTGAATTTTTATCAGATGCTTTAATTTTTCTTCTTTGAATTGTTGATATGATGAATTACATTGCTGTTCAAATGCTGTACCATCTTTGCATACCTGGCATAAATCCTACTTCATAGTGATGTTATAGTTATTTTTATACATCATTAGATTTAGTTTATTAATATTTTGCTCAGGGTTTTTGTGTTTACATTCATGAGAGATACTGATCTCTAGTTTCTTTCTTTCTTTCTTTTTCATACTGTCTTTTGGTGATTTATCAGGGCATTACTAGCGTTTGTGAAATGAGCTGGGAAATGTTTCTTCCTCCCCTATTTTCTAGAAGAGATGTAAAATTGATATTATTTTTCCTTAAATGTTTAATAAAATTTTTCAGAGAAATGATTTGGGCCTGGAAGTTCCTTTTTAGGAAGATATTTAATTAAAATTTCAATTTCTTTAATGGTTATAGGCTTATTCAGGTTCTCTATTTCATCTTGGATGAATTTTGGAGGTTTGGGCTTTTAAGTAACTGGTTTAACTTCTAAAATTTATAAATATAAATTTGTTCATTATGTTTCCTTATTTTTTTAATGGTTATAACATCTGTGGGGATATTCCTTATTCCATTCTTGATATTTGTAATTTGTGTCCTCTCTCTGTTTATTTTTGTCAGTCTTGCTACAAGTTTATCAATTTTATTGATTATTTTTGAATAATCAGATTTTTCACTGATTCTCTCTATTATGTTCCTAGTTTCAATTTCATAGATTTCTGCTATTATGTCTACTACCTCCTTCCTTCTGCTTACTTTGAGTTTATTTTGCTTTTCTTTTTTTAGTGTCTTGAAGTAGAAACTTGGATTATTGAGATCTTTCCTCATTTCTCATGTAAGTATTTAATGTTGTTGTGCCTCTGAGAACTGCTTTAACTTGTCCTGAACATTTTGATAGCACTGTTTTTTTAATTTTCACTTAGTTCTTTTTTTTCATTAAATTATAAATGACATACAATACTGTTCTAGTTTCAGGTGTACACCACAGTGATTTGATATTTTTACACATTACAAAGTGATGACCATGATAAGTCTAGTTGCCATCTGTCACCATACAGAGTTATTATAATATTATTGACTATATTCCCTATGCTGTACATCACATCCCAGTTACTTATTTAGTTTATAGCTGGAAGTCTGTACTTCTTAAACCCCTTCACCTATCTCACCCATCCCCCCACCCTCTCCCTCCTGACAACCTCTAGTTAGTATCTAAGAGTCTGTTTCTGTTTTGTTTAGTTTGTTCATTTGCTTCATTTTTTTAGATCCCACATATGAGTAAAATCATAAAGTATTTGTCTTTCTCTGTCTGACTTATTTCATTTATGATAATACCCTCTAGGTACACCCATGTCATCATGCATGGCAAGATTACATTCTTTTTTATAGCTAATATTCCACTGTAGGTATGTATACAGCCATACATACACACACACACACACACACACACACACACACACACACACACTGTCTACATGTTCCTTATCCATTCATTTATTGATGGACACTTAGGTTGCTCACTTAGCTCTACTTTTTAAAAAAATTTCATTTGAGTTTTCCTCTTTGATCCAGGGGTTATTTGGAAGTGTGTTTAATTTCCATATGATTTGAAGTTTGCCTGTTTTCTTTGCTGTTTATTTCTAGTTTAATTCCATTGTGATCAGAGAACATACCCTATATGATTTAAATTCTTTTAAACTTAATGAGGTTTGTTTTATAGCCTAGAATCTGATCTATCTTGGTGACTTTTCTGCTGTTCTTGGGTGGAATGTTCTGTATATATCTACTGGATCCTGTTGATTGATTGTATTGTTCAAATCTTCTGTATCCTTGCTGATTTTCTGACTAGTAGTTCTATCAACTGTTGAGAGGAGAGTATTCAAGTCCTCAGCTATATGATTATGAATTTGTCTATTTTTTCTTTTAGATCTATCAGTTTTTGCTTCATGTATATGAAGGTTTTGTTATTTGGTGTGTAACATTTAGGATCATTATGTCTTCCTAATGGTTTGATCTTTTTTGTCTTTATATAATATTCCTCTTTGTCTCTGGTAATCTTACTGACTTTTAAGTCTATTTTATTAGCTATTAATATAGCCATTTCTGTTTTTTATTAATGGTTGCATGGTATATCTTTTCCCATCATTTTACTTTCAACATACTTATACATTTGAATTCAAAGTGAGTTTCTTTTAAGCAGCATATAGTTGAGTCATTTTATAAGTTCACTCAGGAAATCTCTTTTCTTTAAATTGATATATTTAAATATTTTACACTAAAAGTAATTATTGATATGTTATCACTTAAATCTGACATTTTATTACTTGCCACATATTTGAGTCATGAACATACATTATTTTTCAAACCATGGTATTTGTAGATGGAGATGAATGAGTGGGCAACATGTATGAACTCACACTGTGTGGCCAGAAATTTAAAATAAAAACTTTTCAAAGAAATAGTTTAATAATTTCCCATAGCTGATGAAAACATGAGTCTTCATACTGAAATGCCTTGTAAGTTATAAATGGATGACTAAAAAAAGATCTATCCTAAGCATATTTTATAACTGCAAGGATTAAGAAAAGATCCTAATAACTCTCAGAAAACAAAAACAATATAACCAAAAAGAGTGAGAGTCAGAAAAACATCATATTTTTCACCAATAAAACTGGATATTAGAAGACAACTCAAAACATCTTCAGATTTTTCAGGGAAAAATATTTTCAATCTGGAATTTTTTACTAATCAACAGTATTGTTCAAATGTGAGGACAAATATATTTCAGACATGAAAGGATTCAGAAAGTTTATTTCTTACTCAACGTACCTGAGGAAGTTTCTTGAGAAGCAACACAAGTTAAAGAAGGAAACAGAAGACAGAGGATAAAGTAATAGTTAGTTCTTATTGACAGAAGGAAATTTTACATGATTATCACCTCAAAATAATCAACTTTAATGCAAACTCAAAGTAAACCAGGAAATAAATATCACCATCACTGCCAAGCAAGAGAGGTTGTTCAGAAAGGGGAACCACTTTTTCACTTACTACTCTTAGTGGGTAATACCAAGAACCTAGTTAATTCTTATCACCAATCTAGTACCATTTTATCCTAAATAGTTAATGTTTCTGCCCATCATCAGGCAAACACTTCTCCTTTGGGAAAATACTTCTGAGACCATCTAGATGTTAAGTGTAGGAAACTCTGCCCTATCTTCCTATAAATGGAAACCCTTTGTTATCCTGTATTGCTAGAGGATGACCTTAGAGATTCAGAACTTTTTTTATACAGCTGTTTCAAGAGTGAGAGTCTAATGTAATGATATTTTTAGATAATTTATCAGATATCAGATTAAAACACACACACACACACACACACTCAACAGATGCCTGAAAATAATACCCATAGATTGAAGAGATTATGTTTAAAAGTCTCCTGTTTAGTTGCCATGCCAGGGAACTTAGTAATCTCCACTGAAAATAAAGACAAGTTCATTAGGAAGTTTCTCCCAGGAGAATTTCCATACACTCATCAAACAGCAGATAGAAATTTTTTGAACTCCAGTTCTTAGATGTTCCCCTGTGCCCTCTCTGGCAGCAAAACATCCCTTATACTACCACATGACTTTTGATTTCAAATATTCTACTTATTTTCCAACACTCTGTCTAGCATGATTTAAATTAGACAATAGAAGTTGTTTGCTGTTCCTTTTTAACTCACTTACCAAGTAGTTTCAAGGGCATAGGAAAGTTCTATCCTGAACAATTCTTTCAATGTTTAGTAGAATTCCTCAGAGAAACCACTTGGGCCTGGGGATTTCTGGAGGGGCTACCTAGTGTATAACTTGTAGAAAGTCTAATTTATTAGTTGTAGAGACATTTTCCAGAATAGAGCTGCATGTCAGTCCCCTAAGTGAAGAGTTAGCCATGCTGCACTCATTAATGCTAATGTAGGTGGCACAGTTACATCACATTGTACTGAAAATAATTAGAGGAACTCAAGTGTCCATAGTTTGTAAATTGGGCAACAAGGATGACACAGTGATACAAGTGCTTATGCTTCTATGAGAGTTGCACTTCATGGAGAGTAGATATTTAGCTTAGGCATAATATATATAAACAATCTCCCTTGTGGATTATCAATAGAAAGAGTAAAATTAGAGCTTGCAAGATGGAAGCTTTATTTGATCTAACAACAGACATTTATGTCTCTTTTTTCATATGTGGGTCACTTAATACTGTACTTTTTACTTTTCCATTTCATTTTCCCAAAGTAATGAAGGTATTGGTAGGTACTACTTCTGCCTTAAATGAAGTCATTGGAAAGATTTCTATTTGCTTTCCAAAAATAAGATTTTAAAATATTTCCACTGTATTCTAGATGTATCAGTTTTATTTTTGAATCTAGATTGTCAAGTTTCTAAGCAATAAAAATGAGAAGCATAATTTAGTAACATTTAGCATAATATGTCAACACTTGCTAAGGTTACCTATATGCCAAATTGGGCACCCATTTATTACATGAAAGTAATGAGGTCTATGGATACCTAAAATTATTAATCTTATTTTCAGTAAAAATATACATGAAAGATTATTAAAAATGGCATTTTATAGCAGACACAGTCAGGACTTATCCAGATTTCCTTGAGTCTCTTTTACCATTTCTGTGCATGCTACCCTCAAATTTGGTATGCTTTCATTTCAAAGGTATTTTGATTTCTCAGTAACATTCTATGGTATGTATATATCACAGTTTTTCTTTTTTTAAATAATTTAGTTTCTTTTTAAGCTTTTTATTTTTTTTTAATTTACTTATTTATTTATTTTTGTCTGTGTTGGGTCTTCATTGCTGCACGTGGGCTTTCTCTAGTTGAGGCAAGCGGGGGCTATTCTTTGTTGCAGTGTGCGGGCTTCCCATTGTGGTGGCTTCTCTTGTTGCAGAGCACAGGCTCTAGGCATGCGGGCTTCAGTAGTTGTGGCTCATGGGCTCTAGAGTGCAGGCTCAATAGTTGTGGCACATGGGCTTAGTTGCTCGGTGGGATGTGGGATCTTCCTGAACCAGGGATGGAACCCGTGTCCCCTGCATTGTCATGTGGATTCTTAACCACTGCGCCACCAGGGAAGTCCTGTATTTTTTTTTTTTTTTAATTATTCACTTGTTGAAATATATCTGGGGTGATTCTAATTCTCAGCTATTATAAATAAACCTGGTATCATCATTAATGCACATATTTTGTGTGAACGCAAGTTTTCATTTCTCCGGGATAAATGCACAGGAGTGCAGCTGCTGGGTCTTACAATAGTTGCATATGTCTTACAATGGGTGAATAGATAAACTGTGGTACATCAATACAAGGGGCAACTGCTCAATAATATAAAGGAACAGATCAGAATGGAAAAAAGCCTGATCTCCTAAATTTATACATTGTATGACTCCATTTATATGACGTTCTCAAAACTACAGGACTACAGTGATGAGGAACAGATGAGTAGTTGTCAGATGGGGTTGGTGTGAGGAGATGACTACAAGGGGCAAGATGGAATATTTTGGAGTGATGGAGGAGTGCTATATTTTGATTGTGGTGTTGGTTACATGACTATATGCCTGTTACAACTCACCATATACTATAATGGGTGAACTTTATGTAAACAATACTTTATTTAAAAAATAAAGGAGAATATTACTTATGCTTGATACTCTACCTGAAAACTCTAGGTTAAAATCTAGGCAATAGTATTTTTAATCTCTTATTTTGAAATAATTATAAATTCACGGGAAGCTGCAAAAGAGAAAATACACAGGGAAGTCCTGTGCACTCTTCATGCAGTTTCCACTATTGGGAACATCTTGCATCACTGTAGTACATTATCAAACCACAAAGCTGAAACTAGCATAATCCATAAAGCTTATTCAGATTTCACCAGCTTTATATGAACTTGTGTGTGTGTGTGTGTGTGTGTGTGTGTGTGTGTGTGTGTGTTCAGTTCTATGTAGTTCACACAGTGTCACAGGAGTGGATTCATGTGACCGCCACTGCAATCAAGATGCAGAAATATTCTGTCACCACTATGCTACCCTTTAATAGTTACTGCTTTATTTCTACTTCTCCCCCCTCATCCATAATACCTGGCAGCTACTAACCTGTTGTCCATCTCTATAGGTTTGTTTCAAGAATGTTACATAAATGGAATCATAGAGTACATGATTTTTTTTTTAAATGCTCTCTTAGCCCAGAAATAAATCCACACACTTATGGTCAATTCATCTTCAACAAAGGAGACAAGAATATACAATGGAGAAAAGAGAGTCTCTTCAGCAAGTGGTGCTGGGAAAACTGGATAGCCACATGTAAATCAATGAAGTTAGAACACTCCCTCACAAGATACACAAAAATAAATTCAAAATGGCTTAAAGACTTAAATATAAGACATGACACCATAAAACTCCTAGAAGAGAACATAGGCAAAACATTCTCTGACATAAATCGTAGCCATGTTTTCTTAGGTCAGTCTCCCAAAGCAATAGAAATAATAGCTAAAATAAACAAACAGGACCTAATCAAACTTATAAGCTTTTGCACAGCAAAGGAAACCATAAACAAATGAAAAGATAACCTATGGAGTGGGAGAAAATATTTGCAAACAATGTGACTAACAAGGGATTAATTTCCAAAAGACACAAACAGCTCATACAGCTCAATATCAAGAAAACAAACAACCCAACCAAAAAATGGACAGAAGATTTAAATAGACATGTCTCCAAAGAATACATACAGATGGCCAATAGGCACATGAAAAGATGCTCAACTTTGCTAATCATTAGAGAAATGCAAATCAAAACTACAATGAAGTATTACCTCACTCTGTTCTGAATGGCCATCATTTAAAATCTATAAATAAATGCTGGATAGGGTGTGGAGAAAAGGGAACCCTCCTACATTGTTGGTGGGAATGTGGATTGGTGCAGCCATATGGAGGTTCCTTAAAAAAAGAGTTGCCATATGATCCAGCAATACCACTCCTGGGCATGTATCCAGACAAAACTCTAATTCAAAAGGATACATGCACCCCAATGTTCATAGCAGCACTATTTACAACAGCCAAGACATGGAAGCAACTTAAATGTCCATTGACAGAGGAATGGATAAAGATGTGGTACATATATAGTATACAATGGAATATTACTCATAAAAAAGAATGAAATAATACCATTTGTAACAACACAGATGGACTTAGAGATTATCATACTAAGTGACATCATACTCAGAGAAAGGCAAATATCATATAATATCACTTATATTTGGAATCTAAAATATGGTACAAATGAACTTATTTACAAAGTGGAAACAGACTTACAGACTTAGAAAACAAACTTATGGTTACCAAAGGGGAAAGGGAATCAGGGAGGGATAAGTTAGGAATTTGGGATTAGCAGACACAAACTACTATATATAAAATAGATAAACAAGGTCCTACTGTATAGCTCAGGGAACTATATTCAATATCCTCTAATAAACCATAATGGAAAAGAATATGAAAAAGAATCACTTTGCTGTACACCAAAAACAAACACAACATTGTAAATCAAGTATACTTCAATTAAAAAAAATCCTCTCTTTTTAACTCTAATGTTCTGCCAAAGTTTGAGAGCCTACTCAAAATCTAGACCTTCTCATTTTATTTCCTAAGTTACTTCATCTTAAAAATATTATCATCCTCTCAGAGCTCGCTTAGGGACACTAATGATTTTAACTTACTCTATTGTATTTGGCCTTTAATTTTCTTGACAAAATTCAGAGAGTACTAAGAGAAATTTTTATCTAAAGCAAATGGCATCTGCCATACAACAGGGATTCAATATTCAATTTACTGAATAAATAAACACACATCTTTGTTCACATTTCTGATTATTTCCTTTGAATATACTCTCAGAATTAGAATTTCCAGCTCAATGCATAAGTATACTTAAACACTCTTGATGCATGTTACCAAATGGCTTTCATAAAGATTGGACCATATTTCTCCCAGATCAAGAGTAAATTGGTAATGCCTATCTCCTCCAACTTAGCCATCCTCCACCTACCTTGCAAAAAACATATTTTGAATTGCTTTTGACCTCATCAATTTTACAGCCAAGACTAATGTATTATTACTATTTTAATTTGTCATTCATTTAATCTGTATTTCTAGCTTTTGAATTGTACATTTAAATCTTCAGTTATTTGTCCAATTGGACAATTTTACTTTTTATAAGTATAGTTTATTTATGAAAGATGTTAATAATTTGCTTGTAATATATGTAGTAAAAACCCACTCTCCCCACCTCCAGTTAAGGTTTTATTCCCTTTTAATAAAATTATCTCATCAGTCAAAGCTTACAGAAGTACCATACATAAGTAAAGTACATTTTTAATAAAATTAATGTGTAATTATTGGCTACAACTCAGAGACACTATACCTGGCTGGATACATAATCAAAAGCAATAGAGAAATAAATATGATATTAACTGAAATTGTTTTTTGTTAACATTAAAACACACATGTATACATTTACATTCATGCACACACATACTTTTTAAATAGTATAGTATTCTTAACCAAAATCCAGTTCTTTCCCCAGAGGTGGGAAAGCTGTCATCATAAATGCAGTATCATATGTTTACCTTTGGCTTTCAGGATAAAAGGGTAAAAGGAGGTAATTTTTTACTCCCCTCAATTAACTACTCAATAATATTAGGATCAGTGTCTTACAAAGGTTAATAGCATCATGGTATTTAGTTTACCTTTTGCTGTAGTAAATATTCTACTCCAAGGGTAATGAACTAAATCTAAATATTCAAGAAATAAGGTCTAAGATTTTTTTCAAATGCTGGAAAACTAACCACTCCACACACTTTTATACCAACATTGAAACCATAACACTGTCTAATGTGATACACTTTAACAAAGAAATTCAGATCTCTCACTGTTTCCTCAGGCAATTGAAATAAGCATTTTTTCCTAGTCCATTTCTTACCTGAATAGATTACAAGATCATTTGAAAGCTTTGGATATCTTCTAGAAACTTTCACATTTGGCAATTTCACATTTCATGTATATATAAAAATGTTCTAGATTTCTCAAAGTTTCCTCCTACCACTACTGGGCTATAAGTATCTATAAAGTATGCCAGAAAAACTGAGTTTTAAATTATATTTTTATGTAACACAAAACTATATTTTTTCCAATACTGCATAATTTGTTGAACTCCTGGTGCTGAGATACACAGATAAACAAGACAGACCCAGGTCCTGCCCTCAGGAGCTCATATTCTCGTGTCTCAGACAATAAACAAATTATGACCAGAGTTCACTGTGGTGCTATGTAAGCAATGTACCAGAGGCCGTGGAGCAGACACTACCATTACCTGAAGCCAGGAATTCACATTTCCTCGTAAAATATAGAGATGGAAAATATAAAATCAGGTCCGTGATTATTGTGTCCACTTCTTTTGTCAAAATAATTTTGAATCTACTTAGCATCCCTTTCAGAAGAATTTAGTTAACAAATCTCTCTTACTGATTGGCATTATAGTAAATTCAATTTTACCTATATGCTTGAATGATTCCTATTAATAAACACACAGAATTATGTTTTTGCCTTGGCTCCCTGGCAGAACAAAACTAAATTTGCTGTTCCAATGAAGCAATTACCTTTAGCTTACATTTTTCTGGTATAATCTACTGATCTGTTTCCACTGCCCAATCAGATTCCACCACCACTAAAACCATCCATGCCCCTTGCAACTCACCATTCTAAAATAAATCCAGTGGTTCATGTTGCTTAGATCATGCTTGACCAGTTGTCCTATACTACATAGGTCTGAGGAAGAGAGAGAGCACTCCTGTCCAGTTTTCTGCATGTACAATTAGATTGGACTTTCTCATCATCCCAGTAGCATGCACAATTTAGCCCTTAGTTCTATTATTCTGTACTCAGTCCTTTGAGAGTCAGTACCTCATCATGGCTTAAAGTGTGGACTTCAGAGCTCACTGCCTATGTTTAAACCCCAAACTTCCACTTGCCAGCTTATTATTATAGCAAGAAATCTAACTTCTCAGAGCCTCAATTTCCTCTTTAAGAAAATGAAATAACAGAGTGTTACTGTGGGATTATTTGAGATGACTCATGTAAAGTATTTAGAATCATCCCTCAACACACAGAAAGCATTCAGTATGTGTTAGTAATGTTTATTGTTCTCCACTCATGTCATATATGATGTTATGCTATATTTATTTGAAGTACTCCAGTATAGACAATCAATCACTATATATGCATGTGGAAACCACACTCTTGGAGCATTTATATGCCTGTATCAGGAATTCAGCAGAGGATGAACTTAGCTACATTCCTGAGGCAGCTACTATAGACGTTTCAGTTCTCTCTTTCCTGGTCATCACCTGAGACGCTTGCTTACCAGCATACTATGTTACAATTACGATTTTGTTGAAGAAATTCTGTGAATTAACAAAGTGGGGATCTCACTGGTGACTTTCAAGATGTGTAGATTGGTTAAAATATTTTAGAGATAAACCCAGACCTTGCATGAACAGGGATACGAATATAGCAAACCCATTACCTTTAATCTATAGCTTTGAGTATGACATTCTAGGCTTGATTCTTAAATATTTCTTTTCCATTACTGATTTTAAGGTTTCTTTATAGCCTGACTTAATAGGTTTCTCCAGATCTAACAATGGAATATTGTCCCATTTGACTCAAGTGAATCTTTCATGCAAGTCTTTTTTCTCTATATATATAAACTGGAACTTCATCAAAATTTTTAAACAGACAATATGCTTGATTGTTAATACATGTTGGTGTCAGTGGCAAAATTTGTCCGAAGACATGTTTTTGTTATAAACTGGGAATGACATTTATTTATTTCAAAATGCTGACACCTATAAACAGCAACCAAAAAGAGCCTACTCGTTGTGCATACATAGAGTGGTTTTGGCCCATTTACATTTATATGCCTCTCTAATTCAACTAGATTATAAATTCCTTGAGGACAGAAGTCAAAATTAATCTAGCATTCATTTATTCAATAAATATTTATTGACAATCTAATGATTACAAAGTATTGTTATGGACAATGGGAATCTTCACATGAGTAAGTTAAGGCCTTTATTATCATTAAGCTTGCAATTCGGTGAACTCTTTTTGTTGTTGTTTATAGTCTTTCTTGCAATAAGTTGTATAGAACACATTCTTGACACTACTAAGTGAAGTTACTTGAAAGATTTCTCCCAGGAAAATTATTTCCTAAAACTTATAACCTCTTTCTCCCTCTAACTGAAGGGGATCTCCTTGTAAATTTTCCTCGTAGAAAAATCAGACATGTTTGTCATGAGGTAAAACTCATGAAAATGAAATATAAAAAAAAAATACTGCTCTTTAATAAGCTAACCAGTTTCCTTAGCCTTGCTTTGATAAAAGATTCATGCAATGGAGCTCGCTTAGTTGTATGGGAAACAGTTTCCACCAATACAAAATAACATAGCTTCACCCTCTAAATTGGATTTTGAAATGTATTTTTCAACTGAGACCTTTCTGTCAAAAAAATAACTTTTCTTTTAAAACCAAGGTGTTTTATGCTTATCCCATAATTCAGGTGGGAAGAGGAAATAGGAGTTAAGGCAAAATTTAACTCTAGCTTATTATTCTGTTTTCTTATTAAAAAAAATATTCATGTAATTCAGTACAAAAGTAGCCCTTTGGCAGAGCTGTTCAGTAGATGTCACCTTTTGTTTGACTCCCACTTTGTTATCTTTCTCTATGCGCAGGACACCCAGGCCCCAATGTTCTCCACAAGGTCCTCTGTTATTTCATAATAACTGACCTGAGTGGCAGCAGTCTTTTCCTTCTTCCTCCATCTCATTAAAGTGTAACCTCAGCAGGGTCATTTCTATGTGATAGGTGGCAATGAGCAGTAATATTTAAATGAACACATCTTCAATGATGCGTTGGCTAGCTTAGATTTGTTCTTTCTTGGTAATAAAATATCTTAATTCAGTTATTGTACAATGGCATGTTACCTTAAGAAACCTTTCTCAGGTAGAGAATTTCAACTACATTAGCAAACAAAGAAGGGAAGCATTTTTATGTTGACAGGAATTTTTTCTTTAACTCCACAATAAAGCCTATCCATCTTGCCTGCACTTATGGATGTAAAAAGTCATGTGGTTCAACCTCATGGAAATAATAGACATGATTATGGAGAAATGAAAATTCTATTTTCAGTTAAAGGCATTTAACAAATGGGAAAATAGTCTTCTAATTGAATTAAAATTAAATTGTCTTTGGAAGCAGTAGTAGAGTCAAGTCAGTAAGCTAATCATACGCTGTACTGTTGGCAGCTAGTGGTAAAACGTATAGTGGCATCCATCAGGACTTACATGATGGGAATCATCAATTACAGCCATAATTGATATAATATATCAAAATCAAAAGGACTGAGTCTTTGAAAAGTTGTAGTCAGAGATTAAATCTCAGGTGGCTTCCACAGTACTCTGTGCACTGACATTTAACTGAACAAGGAGAGTCTCTTTTATCTGATTGGGGCCTGACATGTCTAATTTGATTTCAAGTTAGGTATTTTAGCTTGGATCCCCTCAGAAGCATATGCTAAGACAAGAAATCACATACAATTATTTAATTTAGAAGGTACAGAGAAAGGAGACAACCTATAAAAGATCAGTATTAAGCAGGTTAATACAGTGAGAAAGTCTAGGAACTGTATAAAATGCATGCCTCAGAATTTGTCTGCCCAAGGGATCAGGAAACTGGTATATTTACACAGCAGCTTCTGAGAGTCACTGGTTGGGGGGTATTCTCAGGGGACACTGATTCCTTGGCACCTCCCTCCTGCTCTAGGAGTGGGAAAAAAGCCTTCTGAAATTCTAAAAGTTCTCAAGTAGAGAGATACTAATCCTGGCTGGAGCACACTTGGAAAGAAAAGTGTGCAGGTTGGCCACTGACAGAATTGGCTTCATTAGGGAATTTCAGACTTCCTTTACTTTTGATATATCACCATGAGAAATTCAGTAGGTAATTCAATCTTATCAATTAGGAATTATTTTTCCAGCATGTTACAGGAAACCTAACAATGTCCAAATCCAGTAATCAATCCAGAAATTCAGCAGCCTAGTGATATCATCAAGAACCCAGGCTTTTCCCATCCTTCTCTCCTATCCCTAACATGGAAGCATTTGGTCCTCATCCATCTAGTAACCACATGGTTGCAAGATAGCTCCTATAACACTAAGACTCAAAACAAAGATCAAAGGGAGAAGAAGGAGAAGAAGGAGGTGAAGGAGCAAGACAGCCCAACTACCTCTTTTCATACCCCTAATCTTTAATCATAAAACAATCTTTACCAGAAGGATCCAACAAACTTCCAATAACCTTGTCAACTACTATGTCATATGGTAAACCATACCTACAAAACAAGTGTATGGCTGTAATGACTGAGCTCTCTCTAGGAAACACAAGACTTTCTAGGCATTTTAAGCAGAAGAGGATTTAATACAGGAATTAAATGCTTACAAAATCACTGAAAAGACTAGAGGAGTGAGTTCTAATCTGGGCCCTCTATGATTCCTAGAACAACTTAGCTGAATTTACACACCAAAGCTATTATGTGGCCACCATCAAGAGACAGGGGATATGAGAATACTTGTCACCTGCTGAGCTTAGGAAGACTCACCTGAGGTATGATCCAGTGATTAGGAAGCCAGGATCAGAGAATCAAGACTGCTGGGGACACTGCAACACAGGCTGGAACACCACTAGGATAAAAAAACAAAACCATGTATCTGTGTGAGTAATTGTTATTCAGAACACTGGCTGCAAATGAGACTGGAAAATGTAGAAATTAAAATGAGATTAACTTGAACTGAACAGACCAAATCATAACTCTTCTTCTATGGTTAAACTCATTTTATTTCTATAACTATCATGGTTCTTAGCAAGGGAAAATTTGAGAGCAATGGCTATTAGAAAACTGATTAGTTATATTGGCCTCATCCCTCCTCCTAGGGCTCCAATGAGCGGTTCAGTTCTCACTTAAGGTGGTGGGGATGCTACTCCAAGTTTCCAATTTCCTTTTATCAAAATCCTTCCCCTGTAAAGATTTCACATCTTCTTTGACTTAGTTCAAGGTTTATAATCAGAAATCTCTGGCTAAGCCTTGACTGAGCATAGTGAACAGTGGCAAAAACAAAAGGCTGTAAAGGAATGGGAGGTACTTCAATAAAAATATGCTTTAATGGACATAAAATAAAAATCCATTTTTTTACCTCACTTGGAAATTTTCAAATATAAAATAGATCAAAGCACTGATGATCATTTTTGTTCTTATTCAAAAGAACAATCACATGGTAGCTAAATTTTATCTTGGATTAGAAATTCATAACCATTTTTAAATTAAATTTGTTCAAAGTCTAAAATAATACATGATATATACTAAAGTGTATTTGATGCTGGAGCATTTCTGGAAGAATTGATAATGGGTTTTCATTTTTGAGATATATTTAGGCAAAAAATAGAGATGCTGAAATGTAGTTGCTTCTTTTAGAGAAAAAGAGGCAAGCAAAGCTCATGCTGTTTCTGTTGTAATTTTGTCAGACAGTTCAATATATTTTATTATAAAGCACTGAAATGCTGCCTGTAGAGTGAGTGGAATTGATATAATAGTTCTAAAGGTGGACAACACTAACAGGTTATGAAAACCCCACTAGCAATCTGTTTCTAAAAAGAGGAAGAGTTTGGTTACACACATAAAGAAAAGCTTTAACAGTATAAATTTCTCACCCTCACAATATTAGAGTCAGTGAATTGTCAGACTCATAACAAAAAGAACCTCAAAAGCACAAAAAGCCTGTGAAATGTAATGAAAAATATATAGCTTTAGGATAAGTGATATTATATTACATAAGGTGGAATTACTTGGCATTCTGGAAGATTGCCTTGAGCCACTAGTAAGTTTACTCAGGGCTCAACTGAATTTTCAGGGACATGAAAAACATATCACAAAATAATCATTTGGAATTTAAAAGCAAATATCAAGAGTACTGACAGTTTTCTATAAATGGGCTTATTAACTTCCATGATGCCACTAGAACACTGAAAAGAACCCAGAAACTCAACCGTAAGTTTTTAATGTGACAAAACAACAGAAAAGGGTCAATCATAGCTACAGACCATTCCTCTGAATATCTAAGAATGTTTGTATTCAGATATGGGGAAAAAAAAACCCATCATATGTCTGTGCATATATCTGTTGGTGTCTATTGTGGAGCAGGAGAAGTGAAGAAGAAGGTGAAAAAAAGGATAATACAAGGTGATTAATGAGGGGATTTCTGAAGGTTATAGCTAAGCTTTGAGGTAAGAGTCTGGGATTCATGAGTTAATACAACCCTGCATTAAAGCTCTGTTGTCTTAACCCAAATCAGATATTACTATTCTTGATAAGGAAGGCATATTAGTTTAAAATAATTAGACTTCCAGTGTTCCAAAGGCAAAAGCTACCTTGAAGACCATGTTGAACATCTATGAAAACCAAAGAGGAAATATTTTAAAGTGAGGAGGCATGTCATTCCTGGTAGACGTGGACCTTAAATAGTTTATACTTCTTTGCACTGCAATTTCTAAAAAAAAATATTTCAGAGGAAAATAATAGACGTATTTTTTTCTAACATTTTTCCTTTAAAGATTGCCTCTGTTTCATTCTAGAAGAATTAACCGCTGGGGCTTCCAGGAAGATGGTGGAAGAGTAAGACACAGAGATCACCTTCCTCCCCACAGATACACCAGAAATACATCTACACATGGAACAACTCCTACAGAACACCTACTGAATGCTGGCAGAAGACCTCAGACCTCCCAAAAGGCAAGAAACCCCCCACGTACCTGGGTAGGGCAAAAGAAAAAAGAATAAACAGAGACAAAAGGATAGGGATGGGGACATGCACCAGTGGGAGGGAGCTGTGAAAGAGGAAAGGTTTCCACACACTAGGAAGCCCCTTCATGGGCGGAGACTGTGGGTGGCGCAGGGGGAAAGCTTCGGAGCCGCGGAGGAGAGCACAGCAACAGGGGTGCGGAGGGAAAAGCGGAGAGATTCCCACACAGAGGATCAGGGCTGACCAGCACTCACCAGCCCGAGAGGCTTGTCTGCTCACCTGCTGGGGCGGGCGGGGCTGGGAGTTGAGGCTCGGGCTTCAGTTGGAGCACAGGGAGAGGACTGGGGTTGGCAGCGTCAACACAGCCTGCAGGGGGTTAGTGCACCACGGCTAGCCAGGAGGGGGTCTGGGGAAAAGTCTGGACCTGCCGAAGAGGCAAGAGACTTTTTTCTTCCCTCTTTGTTTCCTGCTGCGTGAGGAGAGGGGATTAAGAGCGCTTCTTAAAGGAGCTCCATAGACGGGCGCAAGCCGCGGCTAAAAGCGCGGGCCCCAGAGACGCTAAGGCTGCTGCTGCCACCACCAAGAAGCTTGTGTGTGAGCACAGGTCACTATCCATACCCCGCTTCCAGGAGCCTGTGCATCCCACCACTGCCAGGGTCCCGGGATCCAGGGACAACTTCCCTGGGAGAACGCACAGCACGCCTCAGGCTGGTGCAATGTCACGCTGGCCTCTGCAGCCGCAGGCTTGCCCTGCACTCCGTGCCCCTCCCTCTCCCTGGCCTGAGTGAGCCAGAGCCCCCGAATCAGCGGCTCCTTTAACCCCGTCCTGTCTGAGCAAAGAACAGACGCCCTCCGGCGACCTACACGCAGAGGTGGGGCCAAATCCAAAGCTGAGCCCCTGGGAGCTGTGAGAACAAAGAAGAGAAAGGGAAATCTCTCCCAGCAGTCTCAGAAGTAGTATATAACTGATTCACTTTGTTATAAATCAGAAACTAACACACCATTGACACCATTGTAAAGAAATTACACTCCAATAAAGATATAAAAAAAAGAATTAACCCATCTTAATTTGAGTATTTTACTTTCTCCGAAAGGAATTACCTTCTTCCTAATATACGTATGTATTCTTCAGAATTCTAGTCCAAAAGGCTGCCCTTCTAATCTTTCTAAAATATATTTTATGCAATTAAATGTAAATGGACTAAGTAATCTCATCAAGAGACTGAGCTTGTAATGGACTAAAAACAAAAAGCAAAAAGCAACAACAAACTACATGATCCTTAAAAGGGCCTCATTAATCACAGATACAAAAAATGAAAAAAGGTACATTACTGTAAAAAATGCCAACATTAAAAGATAATTAATAACTTTATGACAAAACTTAAAAATTTTGATGAAATGGATAAATTCATACAAACATACACACAACCTACCAAGACAGACAGTAAATTTCAAAAGCTGAATAAAATTACTGTTATTTTAAATTAAAATATTGAATATATAATCAAAGACCTTTTACATAAGACTAGCACAGAAATCTTCCATTGAAAAGTTTCAAATATTACAGCCAGAAATCAGTTTAAAACAAACACTTCTAGATAATAAAGTGGAAATAATTAGCAACTCATTTTATGGAGACAGAATAAGCTTTATGCTAAACACTGACAAAGATATTAAAGAAAGGAAAATGAGAGATCAGTTGTTTCATAAACATAATGTGAAAATCCTAAACAAGGTACTGATGAAGCAGTTACTGGGAGGAAAAAATAAAACAAGAAGATAGTAGCTAAATTGTATAGAATGTTCTGGGGCAAGGAGTGAGAGGAGAGACTTTGGTGGATTCATAAGAACTTTGGCACAATGGATTGGTAAAGAGAATTTAGTAGGCATTTATGTGAGAATTACAATTACAATTCCCTCTTTCAGTACACGTTCAGGAGACTTCTGTTTAGTTCCAGGTTTGGAGTGGATCATTTTTAATGTGAATTTTTAATGAGGCAGCCCTGTTCTATTCATTTTATAGTAAAATAGTAATCATAATAAAATGTGATATACACTAGTATTAATTTTACTGTATCAGTAATGCCAGGAAAAGCTTAGCAATGCTGGGCATTTGGGGTATATCACATTGAAAAAATGTTCATTCATATTGACTAAAAAGATGTCATTTTCTACTTTACCACCTCACTACAATTTTTGAAGTATTTTTAGACTCATTTGACAAATCAAGACTTTGAAATGTGGAGAAAGTTAACTTTGGTAAGGTCACACATTTAATAAGTATTATGAAGTGTGAATTAAGCCGCAGCTGTCTGACTTTAGAACCTAGGCTGTCAGCCCCCTGACTATATCCCATGCCTATACGCATGCATTTAGAGTTCTGTACAGAGGCACACACAGAATTAAAGCCATTCATGATGTATCCTGTCAGTATCCTGACAATAATATGAAAGAGCAATTTTAATTGTGTTTCCGTTATATCCGGATCCGAAAGTTTTCCAAAAAAAAAAAAAAAAAAAGTGGAGATTAATATCATACAGAAAATAAAGAGGGTCTGAGGCAATAAATCTTCTGTGTCCACACTCTCTTGGCCACCAGGCTTAATTATGAGAACTCTTTGCTGGTGTATTAATTTGATAAAATGATGGCCTGATTTCATATGGGCTTTAGGAGCAATCAAACTCCTAACATTCAATAAGGAAGGAAAATGAAGAAGCTGATTCCTTCCCAGGTGCTGATTCTTTATTAACCTAGATGGACCTTCCAGAAAACCTGATTCTGACATTTCCTTAAAATGGCTGAAATTCAGAATTTGTCACTGCCAGTGTCCTCCTATCTAAACCTTTCCCTCTCCTCCCATCCCCAACATTTTATCACTTATATATTGATGCTGACCTGAATTGTTCTTAAGCTCATTATATCAGTTTTGCAATTCAGACTTAAAATAAGGCTCAGAAGAGAAATTCACCTTCTCTTATTTGGTCTCTACTATCAGACTTCAACTTCCCTGTCTTAAAGGGCCTGGCCTCTTAAAATACATTTTATTCTTAAGCTCTTAGTTATCGTTTTCATCAAAACAAAACTGAAGACTAAGGAAAAGGAAAGCAAACTGTAGCACCAAGACTGCAGAAGACCTTGGACAACAGTATGATGTAAAAAGTAGAGTCCTGAATTGACCACAGAGGAGGCATCATTGAGATTATTTCTAAGAAACCCCAAGAGCTGACATGGAAGAGTCTTACCTAAGTCCCTAATATGTCTTTGGTTCACTATGATACAAATAATTACCGTTTTAAATCCTTTCTCTACTTCCCTACAGTGTAGTTCCAGTTTTAATGTAAGCATCATTTCTAGTTGAGGTTGTGATATTCATGGATTTCACCATTTGTATAGTCTATTTATTCCTTTGATCTTGGTCTTTCTTGTTTGATGTTTTACTTTTTGTTCATTTTGATACCACACATTTAATTTTATTAATTTTCATATCTGTCATCAAGAGTAACAACTCAAGTATTCAATTACTTTCTGCTTTGATGAGTCACCCAAATTTCCCATTTCATTGATCTTTCAAATACATTTATTTAAAGAGCCTAAAGTTTAAAAAGAAAAAAATAGTTTCTTAGAAAAAGCCATGAAAAAAATGCCTATCTTTAAAAGGATTTTTAAAAATTACTATAAGAGTAATCATGAAATAAAATAACCTTGCAAGTTTTACTATACAGTAGAAGAGGGCTTCACATAATTTTATAGAGTTCAGTAATGATATAACCCAGCAAATAGTTCATTGCCTTTAAAATTTTTTTCCTATAAGTTAACTTGATAGATTTATATAAAACAATAGATTAATGAATGAAAGAAAACTAAAGATTCAGTCCATTATCACTATGATGTGAGGATAAAAATAAAGGAATGGGGCTTCCCTAGTGGCGCAGTGGTTGAGAGTCCACCTGCCGATGCAGGGGACACGGGTTCGTGCCCCGGTCCGGGAAGATCCCACATGCCGCAGAGCGGCTGGGCCCGTGAGCCGTGGCCGCTGAGGCTGCATGTCCAGAGCCTGTGCTCCGCAATGGGAGAGGCCACAACAGTGAGAGGCCTGCGTACCACAAAAAAATAAAAAATAAATAAAGGAATGAATTGACAAAATGTTGTTGAGGAGGAGTCGACTAAACTTCCATTGGATGAGATGTCTGACCTTATGCTGCTTCCCTTTGGGTGTCTTTAAATGCTAAGTCAAATGCTTTCTGTACTTAGGGCCTGATCTAATCTTTAACCCCTGTAATAAGTTACATTAATAAAAGGATTATTAATGAATTAAAACATTATTTTAAAGTAAAATTGCACAATGATATTCAATATATCTAGCAAGGCTATTCATAGGACAAATTCCTCTGGGTACTTTGTCACATTTATTTCTACCATATATCCTAAGAATTCTCTTTAAATTTCTATAGCTTAAATCCTTGAACCAGGTTCTTAAATTCAATGCAGAAAGGGAGATTAATGAGAAATCCTGCAAACAGACTTCAAAATAAAGATGGTGGTTTAAAAACACATCCAGCTCTCCTCCACCAAGAAATTCCACTAAAATAAGAGTAATTATAAAAAATAGGAATTTCAAAGAAATAAGTCCATAAAAACAGAGAAAATGAGAGAAGGAACCACAGCAAAAACTTTTAGGGGGAAAGCAAATGGATACTAGTAACTAACAGCAGACATGAGAAATCTGAATCTTTAGCTAGCAGTGGGGAAATTCCAAATGATTCTAGTAACAGTTATACTTCTAAAACTGAGGGTAAAGACTGGGCTAATATCTGGAGGCTTGACTAATGACTCCCTGAAGCTAGATAAGTAAAGCACTCAAACCCCCACCAAGAAAACAGAGAGGGTTCTGTAATGGGAAGCAACATGTTCATTCCAGGTACAAGAGGGTCTAGTAAACATTTACTTACTGAATGTTGAAATACTTCAATGCCTTTCTTTTACATGTCCCTCAAAATGATAATAGCCAAGCCTATCCTCTGAGATGACTGGAAAATATTATTCTTGTGAATTGATCAGCCAAAGATGAAAGAACTAAAGATACATCAGGAGGTCCCTAATGTAATGATCCAAATAGACATGGCTGTAACATTGAAGTCTGCATACAACAAGTCCTACCCATAAGCATAGTGCTTCCAATAAGCTCTTTATTTTCCCACTTCTAAATATGAATGGACAACAAAAATTACTAGACAGCAGAAAACAGCTCTAACTTGAATATTAAATAATAAACAAATAAATAATAAAACCCAATGTGGATGCAAATTTAAAAGTTGAAAGAATAATATTGGTGAAAATAGATTAGGTAGTTCCAAGGGTTCAGAACTCCACAGAAACACTGAAAATGGAGCAAAAACAGAATGAACTTTCTCCAAACTCTGGAAAATAGTTAAAGGTTTATAGCAACTGAACAAATGCTGAATCAAGGAAAAGGTAACTTGAAAACAGTAGGAAACCTTTGCAGTATTTTTTAGTTACTCTTGCTCTTCCCCTCACTGGCAAGGCAGTGGCCTGAGAGACATTAGCCTCCATTTCGAGGGTGATACCCTGGTCCCAGGTTCCAGAGACAGCAGAGCAGACCTTTTTCTCAGAGAACTTGTTTGCCTGTTTTGGTCTTTTGAGGTAAACAATAGGCATACTGAAAGCCTGGAAGGGAAAGCTGTGGAGGTTTGGGGATATTAAGTCACTGAAAAGTACCAACATATGTGGGGGGATTTAAAAAGTCAAATGAATTTCCAGGGCAGGATACATGCTCAGAAAAGACCTGAGAAGACCTCAAGCTTTTATCTCTGGCTGATTTCTAGTCTCAGCAAAAGGAGGAAATGAATGCTACATCACATTTGTAAATAGCCTGGCTACATGGTAAAGGAGTACTCCAACAGACAGCCAACCAGCAAAGACCAAGTAAGCCATCCAGCCTCCCTCCCTCCCTCCTTTCTTTCTTCCTTTCTTTCTTTTTCTTTCTACCTCTCTCCTCCTTTCCTTCCTTTCTTCATTCCTTCTTTTCTTCCTTCCTTCCTTTCTTCCTCCCTTCTATCCCTTCCTTCCTCCCTCCCTCCCAGGACAAAAAATTACAGACTTTACCAAAAAAAAAGTCACTAAATAAACAACTACAACACACTACAAAAAAAAAAAGTCCAAGGAAAAGAAGAAAATCTAGTTACAAGACTTATGACATTATAATATTCAAAATTTCCAATTTTCCATAAAAATTACAAATCAAATCACATAGAGAAACAAAAAAGTAGGTCAATTCACAAGATAAATTAACAGCAACTGTCCCTGAGGAGTAACAGACATTTGACATACTAAAGAAATACTTTCAATCAATTGTGTTAAAAATTTTTCAAAGAACTAAAGGAAACCAGAAAAATAATGTCTCAACAAATAGAGAATATCAACAGAGATACAGAAATTACAAAAAAGAACTGAAAAGAAATTCTGGAGTTGAAAAGTATAATAGCTAAAATGAAAACAATTCACTAGAGGTTTTTAATAGTAGGTTGAGCAGGCAGAAGAAAAAAATCCAAGAAATTAAAGATAGGTTAATTTAAATTATCCAATCTGAGGAGGAGAAAGTAAGATA
Organism: Neophocaena asiaeorientalis asiaeorientalis; assembly: GCF_003031525.2. NCBI lineage: Eukaryota > Metazoa > Chordata > Mammalia > Artiodactyla > Phocoenidae > Neophocaena > Neophocaena asiaeorientalis. The sequence goes on along the minus strand of NW_020175221.1, from coordinate 256,539 downwards.
ATTGAAGAAAAATGAACAGAGCCTTAGAAAACTGTGATACAACATGAAATTTACCAACATATGCAAAATGGGAGTCCCAGAAGGAGAGAAAAGGTCAGAAAGAATATTTGAATAAATATGGCTGAAAACTTCCCAGACATGGTAAGAGAAATGGATCTACACATTCAAAAATTCAACGAACTCCAAGAAGAACAAACATAAAATGATTCACAGTGAGACTGATTTTTTTTTTTTTTTTCGGTACATGGGCCTCTCACTGTTGTGGCCTCTCCCGTTGCGGAGCACAGGCTCCAGACGTGCAGGCTCAGCGGCCATGGCTCACGGGCCCAGCCGCTCCGCGGCACGTGGGATCCTCCCGGACCAGGGCACGAACTCGTGTCCCCTGCATTGGCAGGCGTACTCTCAACCACTGCGCTGCTAGGGAAGCCCAAGACTGATTTTAATTAAACTGTTGAAAGCCAAAAAGAGAGTCTTGAAAGCAGCAAAATAAGAAGAGACTCATCACATGCAAGGGTTCCTCAATGAGGTAACAGCTAATTTCTCAGCATAAACCATAAAGGCCAAAGGTAGTGGGATGACTTATTTAAAGTGCTGAAATTAAATAATGTTGAACAAGAATTATATATATCTGGCAAAAGTATCCTTAAAAAATAGAGAAATTAAGATATTCCTAGAAAGACAAGAGTTAAAGAATTCTTTGCTAGTAGGCCTGCCCCACAAGAAACACTAAAAGGACTTCTTTAGGTAGATATGAAATGACACTAGATACTAACTCAAATCCATATGAAGAAAAGAACACTGATAATAGTTACTATGTAAGTAAATAAAAATGTCAATATTATTGTATTTTGGTTTGTCATTTCTCATTTTTTCCTTTATATGGTTTAAAGGACAAATGCATAAAATATAATTATAAATCTATGTTAATGGGCACATCATATATAAAAACAAAAGGGTATTTCTTTTTAATATGTATTGAGAGAAGCAAAATAGAAGCATTAGGGACAAACAATAAATTAAGGACAAACAAAAAAATGATAAGATCAGAGGCATAGGAAGATGACATTGAGGAAATAGCCCTAAAAGCAAATATTTTCTGCAATATTGTAGTTTGTTTTTTCATTTTTTTTGATGGTGTTTTGTTTGAGTTTGGCTTTTTTTTTTGAAGAGCAGATGTTCTAGAATTTAATGAAGTCCAATTCAGCACTTATTGTTCTTTTATGGATTGTGCTTTTGGCATTATATATAAAAGTCTTTTTCCTAACTTAAAATACAAAGATTTTCTTGTATATTTTATTTTGGAAGTTCTATTATTTTAGGTTTTATATTTAAGTATATGATTAATTTTGAGTTAACTTGTGTTTGTTGTGTGAGGTATGGGAAAAAATTTCATTTTTGTTTTGCTTGTCAATAGCTATTTGTTTCAAAACCATTTGTTGTAAAGAGTATCCTTTCTCTACTGAATTGCCTTTGCCTTGCACCTCTACAAAAAATCATATACAATGTATCTTGTGTATCCTTCAAACATGACTAACTGGTTTTTAGTTTTAATAGTTTAATTTTAGATTCAGTTGGAATTTCGGCATGAACATTCATGTCATCTTTGAGTAAAGATAATTTAATTCTTCCTTTCTAATATGGCTGCTCTTCATTTCTTTCCCTTTTACCCAGGTTTATGGAGATAAAATTGACAAATGAAAATTGTGTATATTTAATGTGTATGGCATGATGTTTTGGTATAAGTATACATTGTGAAATGATTACCCCAAAGTAATTAACATATCCATCACCTCACAGAGTTGCATGTGTGTGTGTGTGTGTGTGTGTGTGTGTATGGGAACACTTAAGATCTACTTTTTTAGCACATTTCTAGTAAACTATACAATATTAGTCACCATGCTGTACATTACTCGTCAGAATTTATTAGTCTTATAACTGAAAATTTGTACCCTTTGACTAATATGTTCACATTTCTCCTGCCCCCTCAGCCACTGGTAACCACTAGCCTACTCAGTTTCTATGATTTAGATTTTTTTTAGATTTTGTGTGTAAATGAGATAATGCAGTATTTATCTTCCTGTGTCTAGATAATTTCACCTAGTATAATATCCTTCAGGTTCATCCTGGTTGTGGCAAATGGTAGAATTTCCTTATTTTTAAAGGCTGAATAACTGTCTATTGTATACTGAAGGAAACCAGAACACATCATCACAAAATATGCCTCTTTGACATAAAAATAATTTTGAGCTAAAGACATAAGCAGGTACCCAAAGCGCACTCTGAAACTTCCCCTCATCTTCCTGAAAGCAGGAGATAAAATCCTATTATGAAATATGGTCTCCCTATACTAGAAGGAAATTAACATTCTTATTACCAAGGACAGAATGTTGTGACCAAGAGAATTTTATACAAACAGAATTTGTTAAAATAATTCTTATCTTCCTTTAGCCTTCTTACATACTTTAGTTACTTTCCCAGAATTTCCTCTTTGTTCCTCAGGCTAGTATAAAAGCATTTAGGTTTTGCCACTTCTTTGGGTCTTAATTGCCTTATGAGGATTTTCATGTCACATAAAACTTATATTAAGTAAATCTGTATGATATTCACCTGTTAATCTGCCATATGTCAGTTTAATCCTTAGGCCCATCCTAAAAACTTTAAGAGTGTAGACATAGAATTTTGCCTCCCCTACAATATATATGTAATATTTTCTTTATACATTCCCCCATCAATATACAATTAGGTTGTTTTCATACCTTTGCTATCGTGAATAAGGCTGCAATGAAATGGGAGTGTAGATGTCTCTTTAAGGAAGTTATTTTCTTTCCTTTTGATATATGTTTAGAAGTGCAATTACTGGATGATATGCTAATTCTATATTTAATTTCAGGGGAACCTCCATACCATTTTCCACAGTGGCTGCACCAATGTACATTTCCTCCAATAGTGTACAAGTGTTCTTTTTATACCACATCCTCACCAACACTTATCTTTCGTAATAGACAACTTAAGAGGTATTAGGTAATATCTCATTGTGGGTTTGATTTGCATTTCCATGATTATTAGAAATGCTGAGCATCTTTTCATAACTCGGCCATTTGTATCTCTTCTTTGGAAAAATGTCTATTCAGGTCCTTTGCCCATTTTTTAATTGGTTTATTAAATTTTGTTTTGTTTTGCTTTTGACTTGAGTTTCTTATATATTTTGGATATTAACCTTTTATCATATATATGTTTTATGGATATTTTTCCCATTCTGTAGGTTGCCTTTGCATTTTGTTGATGGTTTCTTTTGCTGTGCTGAACTTTTTAGTCTGATGTTCAACTTATTTTTGTTTTTGTTGTCTGTGCTTTTAGTGACATATCCAAGAAAAAAAAATTGCCAAGACCAAAGCCAAGCAGCTTTCACTTTATATTTTCTCCTAGGACTTTATGATTTCAGGTGTTATGTTTAAGCCTTTATCCATTTTCAGTTGATTTTTGTGTATGGTGTAAGATAAGGGTCAAATTCCATTCTTTTGCTTCTGGATATCCAGGTTTCTCAATACCATTTCTTGAAGAGACCATCCTTTTCTCATTGTGTATTCTTGGTACCTTTGTTGCAGATTAGTTTACTGTATGCGCATAGGTTTATTTCTAGGTTTTCTATTCTCCTCATTGGCCTATTATGTCTGTTTCTATGTCAGTACGATACAGTTTTGATTATTATAGCTTTGTAATATGTTTTGAAATCAGGACGTGTGGTGGTTCCAATTTTGTTATTGTTGTTCAAGACTGCTTTAGATATTCATAGTCTCTTGTTCTTCCATGCAAATTTTAGAATTATTTTTATTTTTGTAAAAAATGCCCTTTGAATTATGAGAGCGCTTGTGTTGAATCTATCAATTTAAACAATTCTTCCAATTCAGGAACATGGAATATCTTTCCATTTATTTGTGTCTTAAATTTCTTTTATCATTATTTTATAGTTTTCAGTGTACAGATCTTTCATCTCACTGGTAAATTTATTCTTATTTTACTATTTTTGATGCTATTGTAAATGGGTTAATTTTCGTGATTTCTCTATCAGATATTTTGTTGTTAGTATATAGAAACACAATCGATTTTTGTATGTTGATTTTGTATCCTGCACCTTTACTAAAATTGTATTAGTGGTAACAGTTTTTGTGTGTGTGTGGAGTCTCAAGGGTTTTCATGTTTTCTGCAAATAGAGACAATTTTATTTCTTCTTCTCTAATTTGGACACCTTTATTCTTTTTCTAAAGAAATATATCTATTTCTTTATTCTATTCTTTATTCTTATTCTTTTTCTTCTTCATACACCTACGCCTTTTTGCTCTGTGTATGACATCCTGTATGATGGTGAATAGAAGTGGTGAAAGTGGGCATCCTTGCCTTGTTCCTGATATTAGAGAAAAAGCTTTCATCTTTTAACATCATACTGTTGAGCATGATGTTACCTGTGAACTTGTCATATACAGCCTTATTATATTGAGGTACATTCTTTATCTAATTTGTTGAGAATTTTTATCATGAAGGGCTGAACTTTGTCAACGATTTTTCTTCATCTATTGAGATGATAATAGGATTCTTCTCCTTCATTTCTTAATGTAATATGTCACATTTATTGAGTTGTGTATGTTGAATGATCTTTGCTTCCAAGGGAAAAATCCACTTGGTCATGGTGTATGATCCTTTGTAATTTTAAAATTTCTGGAAGTGTTTTTATAGAATATTATTTCTTACTTCAAAGTTCTGTAGAATCCTCAGTGAAGCCATCTGTGTTTGGAGTTTACTTTGTGGAAAGTATTTAAATATGAGTTCATTTATTTCATATAGAACTCTTCAGATTATGTAATTCTTAAGTGTTTTTTGGATTTTGTACTTTTCAAGGAATTCATCCATTTTATTTACACTGTTGGATTTATGAACATAAAGATGTTAGTAACATTCACTTATCTTTTTAATATCAGTGAGGTTTGTAGTGATATATTTTCCTTCATTCCTGATATTGCTAGGTATTGGTAATTTGTGTTCTCTCTCTCTCTCTCTCTCTCTCTCTCTCTCTTTGAATTTGTTAGACTGCTAAATGTGAATTTTACAGACCTTTTAAAAATGATAGCTTCTAATTTGATTGCTTTTATATATCTTTTTCTATTTTGAATATAATTGATTTTTGCTCTTATTACTTTTACCTACTTTTAGTTTACTTTGTTCTTTTTTTCAGTTTCTTGAGGTGGGATTTTAGAATAGTGATTTCATATTTTTAAAACATTTTTAATATAAGAAATATGTGTGATAATTTTCCCTCTAAGTATTGCTATAGTTGTGTCCCACAGACTTTGAAATTTTGCATTTTCATTTTTATTCAGTTACATATAATTTTTTATCACCTCTGAGAGATTCTTCTTGTCCCATGAATTATTTAGAAGTATGTTTTTTACCTTCCATGTGTTCAGAGATTTTACTGCTCTCTCTGCTATTGATTTCTAGTTTAATTTCATTATTATGAGAAAGCATACTTTGTATGAAATCAATTATTTTATTTCCTAATTTCATTGGATAAAGAATTCTAGGGAAAAAATTTCCTTCCTTCCTTCAAGATGTTGCTCCACTGTCCTCTAGTCTGCAATGTTTTGGAAAAGAGATCTGCTATTATCTTTATATTTGCTACTCTATACATACTGTGATATTTTTCCTTGTATCCTTTTGAGATAATTTTTATTATTAGATTTAAGAAAGTTTTATAATATCTTGGTGTATTTTTATTCATATTTATTTTGCTTGGGTTTTATTGAGCTTTTGGATGTCTGGATTCATAGTTTTCATCCAATACAGAAAATTTTGGCCATTGTTATTTAATATTTTTCCCCTTCTCTCCGTGAAAATTTTAATTACATTGACACTAGGCCATTGGAAGTTGCCCCAAGACTCATTTAAACTCTGAATTTTATGCAATTTTTCCCCCATATTTTATTTTGAATAGTTTCTATTGCTATGCCTTCAAGTCCAATAATATTTTCTTCTGCAATGTCTATTTTGCTGTTAACCCCATCCTAGACATTATAGTTTTCATCTTGAGAAGTTGATCTTTTTTAATATATTCAATGTGTCCACTTAATTTATTCAATTTTTAAATGTCTTATCTCCAAATGCTATTACCTACATATCATTTCTGTATTAGTTTCAATTGATTTTTAAAATATATTTGGGTGATGTTTTCCAGCTGTTTGGATGCCTAATTGTTTCTTATTTAAGGTCATAGATTGTTAATTTTAGCTTATTGGATCCTGGATGTTTTACGTTTCTATAAATATTCTTGAATTTTTGTTCTGGAATATACTTATTTGAAAACACTTTTATTCTTTCAGGCCTTGCTTTTTAATTGCTGTAAGCAAAACCAGAGCAGCATTTATTCTTAGGCTAATGTTACCCTATTTTTGAGGCAAAACTCTTCTTAGTACTTTACTCAATGCTGTATGTTTTATGAAATTTTCTGTTCTTGCTGGTGGGCATAAGCACTATACATGGGCTTAGGTGATCTTTCCCTTCAGTCCTTTTGGATGTTCTTTCCACAGAGTAGGCAGTTTCTTCATGTGCATATATTGATTATAACACAACTGACTACTTGAGAGGGACTCCCTGAGATCTCTGGGCTCCAGGGTGTTCTCTCTATGTAAATCTCTCCTCCCTGGTACCTTGCCCTGTGAACTCTGTCTGCCTTGGCCTCCCAGACTCTCTACTCCATTAACTTAGTGAGGCCTCTGGGTTATACATAGGTTCCTCTTCCCTGCTGTGTGATTGGAACTCTCTTCATATATTAAATTAGGGAAATATTAGTGCCAACTCTGTTTATTTTCCATCTCTTAGCAAATACTATTCTTTGTTTCCTAATATCCAGTGCTTAGTATCTGTTGTTTTTAAGTATTGTTTCATTTTTAAAGTTATTTCAGGTTGGAGGATAAACTAGTTCCTTATACCATATTCTAAAGGTTTCTGAAAGTTGATTCATACCAAAACATGCCAAAGAAACAGGAAAGCTTGCCTCTCTCTAAATAGTCTCAAAGTGAATGCATTTTAAAAGTAGAAAAAAAAAAACATTGATATAGTTGTTATTTGCTTTAAACTCCTCATGAAAAAAGATGTTCCTAAGGATAGTTTGTCATTTCTCCAATAATAGACACAATAAATGCAAAGAATAAATTAAAACACTGTGATGAAATTATATGAACATCTTTTATAGTAGAATAGTTCTGATTCTCTATCAGCAAGAGGCTTGTATGAAGCAGCAGAGAAAGCATAAGTCAGGCAGAATCCAAACAAATTCTTAATGTGCCAATTTTGAATTGTGATTCAGGGCATGTTACTTTGGCTTTTTCTGTTTTATTTTCCATCTATAAAATAGAGATACTAATTCTTATTTTATAGAAGTTTTCTAAGATTTAATACAAGTCTGCAAAATTCCTAATACTGTGTGGAGCAGAGTATCTATTTGGTATATGATAGCTCTTGTGTTTATTAACACAATTAACAATAAGTGAAAATTAATGTGAGTGACCATTCTTTCCTTCCAAACCTGAGATCCTTCATATATAATTCTCATATACAATTATTTCCATTCTATTATTATATTTGCCTTTGTCATGCATGAGAACGTATCTTAAATGCTATACAGTAAGAAGGTCCCTTTAGTTTTCTTAAAGATTTCTTAAAGAAATCATGCTATGGTAAAATCTTGTATTTCTGGAATTTTCCTCCCCTTTGGTTCAGCAAGAATAATGCCTATAACTTTCTAGGAGATTTCATTTGTTTCAGATTAAATTTTGCTTAAATAATTTTGGAAAGTTGATAATTCACATGGTTGGGAAGACCATGGTATGCTTATTAGGTTACCTAAGTACTATTTTATGTCCCATGAGGTTAACATCTTTAATGGTAAACAAAACTTAATTTTAGACTGTGGGGAAATTGTAGGTACCTGGAAGTTTTTTCCCTTCTCTGTATTTTGTCTACTGTTTACTGAGATCAGACAAACTCTTGGGAGCTCATTTAAAAGTTCATGTTTCCAGACATGAATTTAGGAAATTCAGGACAGTAAAGGGCAGGTAGGTGGAACACTAGTATGTATCAATACTGTGGAGGATAGCAGTCATTCTGACTAATTGTTCTTAATATTGTCCTCCTCCACTCAACAGACCATATAGAGAACATGTATATTATTTTTTTAAAAACAAGAAAACAAAGTCTTGGACTTTTTGAAGATCATAGGTTATCTTTATGACATTAATGAATAGCAATAAAGTAAAAGTTCTCAGAGGAATACAAACTTTCAAAGTAAGTAATAAAAATGAATTCCAATTTAAGCATATCCTGAAACTTGCTAACTCCTAATGTTAATTAAGGAAAATAGCATATTAGAGAAAGATTGTAGATCAAATCTAGTTATAGTCCTTTAATTTTACTCTTCTTCTGTAAAAACTGCAAAAACTTTTCCTATTGCAATTATACTAGTTCAACTCATTTTATCAAGCCCGACACAGATTCTCCTTCTTTATAATTATCACTTCAATTTCAGTTGTCCTTTCATTATCAAGAGTTTTTTAATCAACATTCAGTCCATGTGGAAAAATGTATCCACATCATTATATACGAATTTCTTGTTTCACCATCACCGAACATAATGGTACACATGTGATTAATAGCCTCACAATAGATGTCAAGTATAGTTTCTACCAGCTCCCAAGTATCTGGAACATAAAATTCCTCCTAGTGTTTTAGGTTATTGTCTTATGCTTTGTTACCTTCTGTTTCTAATCACATTGCACTCTTATTTGTTGTGTATTTTCCATTATTCCTTTTTATTCCTACCAATATTTGTTTAATGTATGTTAAAAAGGTTTCTGTCAATATTTGTTCTCATATATCTTTTTCTTTTCTCATACTCCATTTCTTATAAAAATATTGGGTATTAGAGTTGTACTTTAGGTTTAATTTTTAAAAATATTTTATAGCTATTACAAACATTAAAATTTTAAACATTAAAAAGTACCCCTGGTTTAAAAAGTTTAGTTTAAAAGTATGCTATTCTGGGTTTCCCTGGTGGCACAGTGGTTGAGAGTCCGCCTGCCGATGCAGGGGACACGGGTTCGTGCCCCGGTCTGGGAGGATCCCACATGCCGCGGAGCGGCTGGGCCCATGAGCCATGGCCGCTGAGCCTGTGCATCCGGAGCCTGTGCTCCACAACAGGAGAGGCCACAACAGTGAGAGACCCGCGTAACGCAAAAAAAAGAAAAAAGTATGCTATTCTATTTAGAGTCTCACAAACATTAAAATTTAGGTACTTACACAATATCTGAAAACATTCTTTCAATTTTCATACCTATAAGTATGAAAAGAAAGCGTTAACATCGAGTTTTACAACTTTTCTCTAAATACAGGGGATACTGGAGATTTGAATCTTGGTTGAATCTTCCTTACAACATTTACCCAAGGATAGTTACAGAAATATTAATACTAGAACCAGGGAAAATGCAAATTTAAACAAAGACTGTAAACTGGATCAAATGCCTATAACTTGTTGTTGAGATTTTTTATTACACAATGAATAAATAGTATTTATGAGATGTAGCTTTACTACAGAGGAGGAGCTAGTCACAAACCTCTGAGATAAATACATGGCTAGATAGTCATCACATGAGAGAGCTGTGTAATTGTTTACATGTAAAAGGAAAGAGATCCTAGAGTTAAAGGTTTATCTGAGCTGAGAAGTTGTGTCCTCACTCAGCTTCATCTCTTGTGACCACATGAGTGCTAAATTACTGAGAAATCAGAAGCATTGCTTTGTTGTATAAAACCATGCCGCATTGCTCCTTGTCCTGTATCCTTTCTGAAAACAAAGTAAGGTGCTTGGTGAACTCTATGGTCTTTAATGAGCTCGATTTTCAACTGAACTCTAAACCACTGATGTTAGTGAAATGTAAAGGATATTTCAAAATGTTATCTTGTGTGTGTGTGTGTATTTAATATTTATAGAAATATGTAGGACTCTAAAGAAATGTCTTTAATATTCTTAATTTTTTCTTGTGTCAGTTGTAAAAGGATCAAGCTCATATCCTCAACTATTTCTCATATCATTACATTTTTTGAACATATTCTTTCAGCAAATATTTGTTGATAACTTACTATATATGAGGCAATATCTAGGCAATAGAATACTTAGCAATAAAAATTCAAAGTCTATCCTCTAGGAAGTCATACTCTGGGGTAAACAGGTAATAAAAAAGTATAATAATAATAAATGCTATGAAGGAAATAAAACAGATTAGGGGAATAAAAAATAAGAGTGGTGGGAAAGATAATTTCAGTTAATGTCTCCATATTTTGCTAGATAAAAAGAAAAAAAACTGTGTGCTTATTAGTGGTGTTAAGATAAACTCTGAAGTTTGTTTTCCCTGAAGATTTGCCCTGAAAGCTGGGTACACTGCATTAGTTATAGGCAATAGATGGTGTGACTCCTCATTTAAATGAATAAGGTTGCAAAGATTTGTTGCTTACTGCCAAGTTACTGACTGATACATAAAATGTATAAAATGCTGCTCAATGTTAGAGTTTTGCCATTTTTAAAATCAAAGTAGTCAGTAAATAAAACAAATGTTTATGATAGAAATGTTAGGGAAAAGAGGTATTAATGACTCATTTCCATGCCTTATCTTAGGATTGTAGAGGATAAGAAGGTAAAGGAAATAATTAAGGTTTCTATTTGCATTCTTAACTAAAAAGGGTATTGAGCAGAAGTGAAACCAGTGAATAAATGGTGTATTTCTTCACTTGAAAGACACTGAAGTGAAACTCCTAGCTTTAAAATGTCTAATTATCCCTAATGAACATAGATGTAAAAATCCTAAACAAAATACTAGCAAACTGAATGCAACAGCACAATAAAATAATCATACACAATGAGCAAGTAAAATTTATCCCCGAGATGCAAGGATCATTCAACATACACAAATCAACTGCGATGCAACACAAGGAATAAAAATCACATAATCATCTCAGCAGATGCAAAGAAAAAACACTTGACAAGATTTAACACCATTTCATGGCAAAAACTCTCAACAAACTAGGTATAAAAGGAATTTACTTCAATATAATAAAGGTCATGTATAAAAAGCCCAAAATAACATCATATTCAACTGTAAGAAAATGAAAGCTTTTCTCTAATAGCAAGAACAAAACAAGGAAGCCCACTTTCACCAATTCTACTTAATATAGTACTGGAAGTCCTAGCCAAAGCAATTAGACAAGGAAAATAAAGACTGTATGAATCAGAAAGGAAGATGAAAAATTATCTCTCTGCAGATGACATGATATTATATATAGAAAACATTGAAGACACCACAAAAAATCAATAAAAAGTAAAGTGGCAAATATAATTCAACATGTAAAAATTGTTTGCATTTCTATTGACTAACAATGAACTATTCAAAAGGAAACCAAGACATCAATTCCATTTACAATGGCATCAAAAACTGTAAAATCCTTAGAAATAAACTTAACCAATGAGGTGAAAGACTTGCCTATTGAAAACTACAAAATATTAACGAAAGAGATTAAAGAAGATACAGATAAATGGAATGATATCTCATGTTCATGGATTGGAAGAATTAATATTGTTAAAATGTCCATAAACCCAAAGTGATCTATTACTACAACAATCAGGTCAGTGGAATCCCTATCAAAACTCTAATAACATTTTTCACAAAAAACAGGAAAAAAAATCCTAAAATTCATATGGAAGCACAAAATACAAGACTAGCCAAAGCAATCTTGAGAAAGAAAAAAGCAGGAGGCATTATACTTCCCAACTTCAAAATATATTACAAAACTACGGTAAACAAAGGAGTATGGTACTGACATAAAGATATATAGCTCAATGGAACAGAATAGGGAGCCCGGAAATAAACCCATGCACATATGGTCATTCAACGTTCAACAAGGGTGCCAAGAATACATAATGGGGAAAGGACAGTCTCTTCAATAAATGGTGCTGGGAAAACTGGATATCCACATGCAGAAGAATGAAATTAGACACATATTTTACCATATACAAAAATCAACCAAAACTTGATTAAAGACTTAAACATAACACCTGAAATCATAAAATTCCTATAAGAAAACATAGGGGAAAATCTTTATGACATTGGGCTTGGTAATGATTTCTTGGATATGACACCAAAAGCATAAGGAACAAAAAGAAAACAGAAGTGTGACTACATCAAACTCAAAGGTTTCTGCACAACAAAGGAAACAACCAACAGAGGGAAAAGGCAACCTGTAAGTGGAAGAAGATATTTGCAAACCATATATGTGATGAGAGGTTAATATCCAAACTATATAAGCAATTCATACAACTCAATAGCAAAAAAAAAAAAAAAAAAAAAAAACCTAATAAACTGACTTTAAAAATGAGCAAAGGACCTTCTCCAAAGAAGATATGCAAATAACCCACATATATATGAAAATATGCTCAACGTGACTAATTATCAGGGAAATGCAAATCAAAATCACAATGAGATATTTCCTCACACCTATTAGATTGGCTATTATCAAAAAGTCAAAAATAAGAAGTATTGGTAAGGATGTAGAGAAAAGGGAACACTTGGGTACTATTGGTGGGAATATAAAATTGTTTACCTGTTATGGAAAAGAGTATGAATGTTCCTCAAAAAATTAAAAATAGAATTAGCATATGATTCAGTAACCTTACTTCTGGATATGCATCCAAAAGAATTGATATCAGGATCTCAAGGAGATATATGAACTCCTTTGTTTGTTGAAGCACTATTCATAATAGCCAAGATAGGGAAACAATCTAAATTTAACCAACAGATGAATGGATAAATTGCCTTATACACACTCAAATATTATTCAGCTTTTAAAAAGAAGCAAATTCTGCAATATGTAACAAAACAGGTGAACCTTGAGGACGTTATGCTATGTGAAAAAAGCCAGTCACAAAAGAACACATACCTCATGATTGCACTTATATGAGGTATATAATCAGTCAAACTTATAAAAGAGAGTACCCTAATGTTCACTGCAGCACTATTTACAATAGCCAAGACATGGAAGCAACCTAAATGTCCATCGACAGAGGAATGAATAAAGACAATGTGGTACATATATACAATGGAATATATTACTCAGCCACAAAAAGAATGAAATGATGCCATTTGCAGCAACATGGATGGACCTAGAGATTATTGTACTAAATGAAGTAAGTCGGACACAGAAAGAGAAATATCATATGATATCACTCATTATATAGAATCTAATTTTTTTTTAAAAAAATGATACAAATGAACTTATTTACAAAACAGGAACAGACTTACAGATATCGAAAACAAACTTATGGTTACCAAAGGGGAAACACTGGGTGGGGGATAAATCAGGATCTTGGGATGAACATACACACACTACTATATATAAGATAGATAATCAACAAGGACCTACTGTATAGCATGGGGAACTCTACTCAATATTCTGTGATAACCTATATGAGAAAAGAATCTAAAAAAGAATGAATATATGTATAGCTGAATCACTTTTCTGTATACCTGAAACTAACACAACATTGTAAATCAACTCTACTACAATAAAATTAAAATTAACATAGAGTACAATAGCAGTTATCAGGAGCTGAGGCTAAGGGTGAGTGGGGAGTTGCTGTTCCATAGGTTTAAAAGTTCAATTACACAAGATGAGTAAGTTCTAGAGATCTGCTGTATGACAGTGTGTCTATAGTTAACAATAGTAGTTAACAATAATATATTGTATATTTTAAATAATTTTAAGAGTAAATCCCATGTTGTATTCTTACCACAATAAAAAATAGAAATACAAATAATTATATATATATATGCATATATGTGTGTATGTATGTGTGTGTATATATATATAAAGAAATATATACATAATATAAATATATAAATTTAAATATATATAATATTTATATATATAAATATATATATGTGCGTGTATATATATATATATATAAAGAAAATGGCCAAATAAAACCAAACAAAAATCAACAACAGCATTTTAAAAGTGTAACTTTCTCTAAAAGATGATCATTCAGAAAATATTTTGGATACTACTGATATTCTTAACACCATAATAGGAGCTAGGTGGCTAGAAGAAATACAATACCTGATCTCCATAAGCTTACACTCTAATTAAGACAAAACCAACTTGGAAGAAACTCCATATGGAACTATATAAAACACCACATTGCTTATCTAATGAGTTTCTGACTCTTTTATAATGCTTTTATATTAATAGAGGTTTGACCTAAGGAGAGACAACAGTACTTGACAAATTATTTCAAATGAAATATAAAGAAGTGACAGATTCTCAAACCACAGTGTAATTTAGCAAACAAAAGTTCAAGTGTCTGAAGCAACACCTGCCAGGGGAAGTTGCCTTTGAAATAGACCTTGCCTTTGAAACAGACATGCAGAAAAATAAGTGCACATATCTCAACTCTAAGAAATAGTATATTCACTTGTAATCCTCAAATTTGAAAATTTTTCTAATTTAAGATATCCTGTCAGTTTTTAAGTCATACTATTTAACAAGTCCAGTTATATGTGATGCTTATTTAGCATCAAATATCAGATTGCAAGTGGAAGAAAAAAGACTATTAACCTATGGTTTTCAATCTGGAAATTTTACAGCATCATAAAACCAAAGCAAATTTAATTCCTCAATATTAGAAATTTTATTTAATTTGATATTATCTACTTTTTAACCTTTATTGCATCATGGGATTCAATACTGACCTTGTTTCTCAAAGAAGTATATTGGGAAGGATATATTTAATTTTTGAAAGACTTTCTAGTAGTCAATGTATTTTTCTCTTTTGTTCTATACAAAATTTGTTTTGAGTTTTGTGCAATGACAGATATTTAGCTTATTTTCCATGTTTACAATAAACTTCTTACAATATCACAGATCCTCAGTTTTTTAAAATTTTGTTTAAAATGTTCACCTTAATCTCAAAGATTTGCAAATCACTAGAAAAAAATCAAGAGCATTTCATCCTGACCATTTCAATTCCATTCTTCTTTTGAATTTCTACTTATACATCCTTTTTCAACTCTGAAGGATCAGAAGAAATTACGCCATATTAGAGTGAGTTTTATTTTGACGTGTTTTGACTTGCAAAGCATTATTCACAGACTGATTGAATTTTATGGAGTGAAACTAGATTTCTCATGAAATTACCATTAATTGCATAAAATTAGTAATGCATATTACCTCTTCCAGCCTTAGATGTCTGGATTTCAAAGGTACATAAACCACTGGTATTTTTAATATCCTCACATAGACTATAAAGTATTTCCAGAAGTCTCATTTAATTTTTTTTAATAAGAATTTTATATCAGATTCTCAAACTAAATAAAAGACAGTACAGGTTGGTAATTTCTTCATAATAATCAGCAAGAATGCCACTAAAGAAAGTAGTTTTGTCCATCTTAGTGCAGAGTTATTGTGAAAATTAAGAAAACAAAATGAAATATATGAAAACATTTACAAAAAATAAATGTAACTATAATGTATTTTTATGTAAACTCTTGCAGAAAGTATTATATTTAAAATTTTATTTATAATAATACTATCTTAGATGTTGCCAACCAATTTTAGCTTACCATATAAGTTAACCAGAAAAAAAGAAACACCCGTGAAGTCAGGTAGAATTTAAAATGTTTCTTTGCACAGGAATTGTCAGTCTTCATGTTTCTACCTAATCAGAGTTTGCTTTTGGTTAGGAATCTAATAAACAAGTGATTATCACAGACCAAAAGAGTTTTATCCCCACCAAAATAAAAGAAATACTCCTTTCTAAGACATGTAGGCTAAGAAAAATGGGTTGTTGTTACTTTATAGTTGGGTAAATAGGTTTATGTTAAGGGAATAGACACATGATTCTTACTTAACAGGATAAATTCATTCATTCCTTTTTAAAATTTTAGTTTTTCACATTTATTGAGATGTAATTGACATATAAAATTGTGTAAAGTTAAGGTGTACAATGTGATGATTTGACATACAGTTGACTCTTGAACAACACAGGTTTGAATTGCATGGGTCCACTGGTATGCAAATTTTTCTATAAATACATACTACAGTACTACACAACCTGCAGTTGGTTGAATCAAGGATACATAACTGCAGATAGAAGAGCTAACTATAAAATTACATGTGGATTTTTGACTGGGCAGGGATTAGCAGCCCTAACCTATGCATCATTCAAGGATCAACTGGGAAGTGATTACCACAATAAGGTTAGTTAACACATCCATCACTCATATAGGTACAATTTTTTGTGTGTGGTGAGGTCTTATAAGATCTGCTTTGTTAGCAACTTTCAAGTATACAATATGAGATTGTAAATTATAGTCATCAGCTGTACATTATATCTCCAGAAATTATTCATCCTATAATTGGAAGTTTCTACCCTTTGACCACCTTTGCTCATTCCTCCTACCTATCCTCTGACCCTGGCAACCACCAAACTTCTCTCTGTTTCTTTTAGTTTAGTTTTTTTAGGTTCCACAAATAACTGAGATCATATATATGTCTTTCTCTATTTGACATTTCACGTAGCATAATGCCCTCTAGTTTCATCTATGTTTTTGCAAATGGCAAGATTTTCTTCTTGTTTATGGCCAAATAATATTCTATTCTATATTCTACCTATATTCTATTCTAGTCTATATTTTCTTTATTCATAAGTAGATGGAGATTTAGGTTGTTTCCATGTCTTAGTTATTGTAAATAATGCTGCAATGAACATGGGTGTGTAGATATCTCTATGAGATAGTGATTTAAATTCCTTCAGATATATATCCAGAAATATAACTGCTCCATCATATAGTAGTTCCATTTTTAATTTTTTGAGGAGCCCTCATACTGTTTCCCCAAGTGCCTGTACCAACTTATATTCCCAAAAGCAGTGTAAATATTTCCCTTTTCTCAACATCCTCACCAGAACTTGTTAACTTTTGTCTTTTTGATAATAGACATTCTAAGAGGTGTGAGATGATATCTCATTCTGGTTTTGATTTTCATTTCCCTGATGATAAGTGATGTTGAATACTTTTTCATGTACCTGTTGGTGCTCTTTTTTTTCTGCTATGAAGTTTTATGAGTTCTTTGTATATTTAGATATTAACCCATTATCAGATATATAGTTTACAAATATTTGATCCTATTATGTAGGGTGCATTTTCATTTTGTTGATGGTTTCCATTGCTATGCAAAAGCTTTTTAGTTTGATGTAGTCATAATTTTTTTTCTTTTATTACTTGCACTTAGGGTGTCACATCTTAAAAAATTATTGCCAAGACCAGTGCCAAGAAGCTTTTTCCCTATGTTAATTTCTAAGAGTTTTATGGTTTAAGATTTTAGCCATTTTGAGTTAATTTTTGTGAGTGATATAAGATAGGCATTGAGTTTTGCATGTGAGTATCTAGTTTCCACAACACCATATGTTAAAGGGACTATCCTTTCCCTGTTGTATATTGTTGTATCCCTTGTCAAATATTTGTTGACCAAATATCCAGGGGTTTATTTCTGGGCTCTTGATTCTGTTCTATTGCAACCAGGCAAGAAAAAGAAACAAATGATATCCAAATTTTAAAAAAAGTAAACTGTCATTGTTTGCATATGACATAACACTATATATATAGAAAATCCTAAAGACACCAACAAAAACTATTAGGATAAATGAATTCAGTAACTTTGCAAGATAAAAAATTAAAATACAGAAATCTGTTGTGTTTCTATATACTAACAATGAATTATCAGAAAGAGAAATTAAGAAAACAATCCCATTTACAATTACATCAAAAAGAATAAAATATCTAGGAATAAATCTAACCAAGGAGGTACAAAACATACTCAGAAAGCTATAACACATTGATCAAAGAAATTGGAAAACAAATCAGGAGGTACTGTGCTCATGGAATAGAAGATTATTATTGCTAAAATGACCATTTTCCCCAAGGCAATCTACAGATTGAGTGAATTCCCTATCAAAATAGCAATGGTATTTTTCACAGAACTGGAACAAATAATTCTACAATTTGTTTAGAAACACTAAAGTCCCTGAAGAGGCAAAACAATCTTAAGAAAGAACAAAGTTGGAGGTATCATGCCCCCGATTTCAGACTATACTACAAAGCCACAGTCATCAAAACAATATGGCACTGGTACAAAAACACACACACAGATCAATGGAACAGAATAGAGAGCCCAGAAATAAACCCATTCTTATATGGGAAATTAATCTATGACAAAAGACGCAAGAATATACAATCGGGAAAAGACAACCTCTTAAATAAATGATACTGAGAAAACTGGACAGCTACATGCAAAAGAATTAAACTGTACCACCTTTACACATAAAGTAAATTCTAAATGGGTGGAAGACTTACATGTAAGATGTGAAACCATAAAACTCCTAGAAGAAAACATAGGCAGTACACTTTCTGACACTTGTTTTAGTGATAATTTTTTGGATATGCCTTCTCAGGAAAGGAAACAAAAGAAAAGCAAATGGGACTACATCAAACTTAAAAGTTTTTGCACAGTGAAGGAAACTATCAACAAAACAAAAATGCAGCTTACTGAATTGTAGAAGATATTTATAAATGATATATCTGATAAGGGGTTAATATCCAAAATATACAAAGAACTCATACAATTCAGCATCAAAAAACAAACAACCTGATTAAAAAATGGGCAGAGAATCTGAATAGATCTTATTCCAAAGAAGACATACAGATGGCCAACAGACAGATGAGATGATGCTCAACATCACTAATCATCAGGGAAAAGCAAGTCAAAACAACAATGAGATAACACCTCGCACCTGTCAAAATGACTATTATCAAAATAAATAACAAGTGTTGGCAAGAATGTGGAGAAAAGGAAACCCCTGTACACTACTGCTGGGAATGTAAATTTGTACAGTCACTATGAAAACAGTATGGAGATTCCTCCAAAAATTAAGAAGATATCCAGCAATTCCACTCTTGGATATTGTTCTGAAGAAAAAACCCCCACTAATTTGAAAAGATATACACACCCCTATGTTCATTGAACCATTGTTTACAACAGCCAAGATATGGAAGCAACCTAAGTGTTCATCAACATGTGAATGGATAAGGAAGATGTGAAATACACACACACACACACACACACACACACACACACACTCTGGAATATTACTCAGCCATAAAAAAGAATGAAATCTTGCCATTTGTGACAACAAGGATGGACCCAGAGGGTATTATGGTAAGTGAAATAATTAGAGAAAGCCAAATACTATATGATATATCACATATATTGAATCTAAAATATAAAACAAACATAACAAAATCAGAAACAGACTCATAGATACAGAGAACAAAGTGGTGGTTGATGGGGTGGGGGTGGGGGTGGGGGTGGTGATGAGAAAATAGGTGAGGGAGTTAAAAGGTACAAATTTCCAGTTATAAAACAAATAGTCATTGGGCTTCCCTGGTGGTGCAGTGGTTAAGAATCCGTCTGCCAATTAAGGGTCCAGGGGTTCAAGCCCTCCTCCGGGAAGATCCCACATGCCACGGAGCAACTAAGCCTGTGCACCACAACTACTGAGCCTGCACTCTAGAGCCCACCTGCCACAACTACTAGAGCCCGTGCTCCGCAACAAGAGAAGCCACCGCAATGACAATCCCTTGCACTGCAATGAAGAGTAGCCCCCGCTCGTCGCAACTAGAGAAAGCCTGTGTGCAGCAACAAAGACACAACGCAGCCAAAAATAAATAAAATAAATTAATAAAATAAAACAGTCACCTGAATGTAATGCACAACATGGGAAATATAGTCAATAATACTGTAATAACTTTATGTGGTGACAGATGGTAACTAGACTTACCATGGCAATTATTTTCTAATGTATAGAAATATCAAATCTCTATGTTGTACACCTGAAACTACTGTAATATTGTAAGTCTATTATACTTCAATAAAAAATAAGTAAATAAAACAATTCTAAAATTCATACAGATCACAAAAAACCTCAAATAGCCAAAACATTCCTGAGAAAGAACAAAGCTGGAGGCATCAAACTTCCTGATTTCAAAATATATTACAAAGGTTATGGTAATCAAAACAGTATGATGCTGGCATAAAAACAGACACATCGACCAATGGAGTAGAATGGAGAGTTCATTTTTTCTTAAAAAAATTTTTTAAACTGTATGAAGCCTCAATATCATCTCTTTAGTAATGTTGAATAGCTTATCTTGGAGGATATTGGCTATGAGAATCAAGACTCTTGTTCTTTGCTTTGTTTTGAGTGCTGTGCTTTTTATTGAAGTATGTTACATATAGTAAAATGCACAAATCCTAATGGAATAGATAAATTTCTTTTTACATGTGCATACACCCATCTACTCACCATTCAGATAAAAAAAAGAGAGAATCTATCACCTAGAAAGATGCCTCGTGCTTTCTACTCAATAGATTTCTCATGAGGAGGTAACCACTTTTTGGATCTGTTTCTCCACAGAATAGTTTTGCCTGTTCTTGAACTTCATATGAATGGAATCATACGATACCTATGTACTCTTTTGTGATTGGCTATTTTTGCTTAAAGTGTGTTCATGAAGCTTTTTAAGAAAGCAAGCTATAATTTGTACACAATATCAAATTTGTTGGATTTTTCTGAGGAATAAATTAGCTAATAAGGCTGGCCAGTGGCACAATATTAAAGGGAGCATCTTCTAATCGATTGCTTTATCCCATTGGTATGGTTTCCCACGTCACGTTTACCTGATCGTCCTTCATATGGTACAACAATGAATATTTGTAGAATAAATAGACAATTGTCAGTTACAAGAGTGCCCAGAGGGATCTTTGTGTCTTCTGTGCCTGGAGGTTGTATTTTTATTCCCCTGTTCCTCAGAGTAGAGTGTGCTTGCAGCAAGCAGGCACTCAGAGGATATTTGTCGAATGACTGAATCATTGGCAAACTGAAAGGTCATTTTACTATTCTTCTCTTTAGGTTTCCACACCTCGTGGCTATTATGAAATCAGAGTTTTGTGCTCATAAAATATATTTGGTTGACATTAGTCCAATGTACTTTGAAATAAGAACTATGCTCTGGCACAGGGATATTGGCTCGGTGCTTTGTGACCGCTTGGAGGGGTGGGATAGGGAGGGTGAGAAGGAGGGAGACATAAGAGGGAGGAGATATGGGAACATATGTATGTGTATAGCTGATTCACTTTGTTATAAAGCGGAAACTTTGTTATAAAGCACACCATTGTAAAGCAATTATACCCCAATAAAGATGTTAAAAAAAAAAAAAAAAAGGAACTATGCTCAACAAAATGAATCAGGCCAGAACATGGGGAGTAGCGCTCCCCCACTCACCTCCCCTCATCCTTGTCAATGTGAATGACCTCACTCCCTGGATGAACTGCATAAAGAGAATTAAAAAGGGAGCAATATTAATACCTGGTATTAGGTAGGAGAGAGAATGAAAGTTTAGCTTAATGGAAAAAAACTCTGGAGCCTAAGTTGAGCTGTGGGCACTTGCTGAGATTGCATTATAGCCTGGCTCTTTGACTTCAGATAACTTGCCTCAACTGTTTAGTTCTTAGCTGGTCTCCTGCAAAAGCCATAGCCTCATTGGCATGTGGTGAGGGTCAATAGAAATCTTTTAACTAATACATGAGAAATTAAACTTTAAATTTGAATTTAATTAACATTCTTAATGTGCCTTTTCAATGTTGTCTTGTAGCTTGGGTCACAACTATGCTGTTTGCTATTGAAATTTGAGTTTAGATGTCTCAAGTGTTTTAAAGTTTAAAATGCTTTCATTTTGTTTTGTGAAAACCAAGGGTATTTTAAAGAATTTGTGAATTATCCTTCCTATTTCTTCATTCACTGCTTAGAATTTTAGCTCTTAGGAAATGTTCCTTAGCAAAGTTAAATATGCTGCAACAAACTGACTGGATATGTTTTAAACTCAATAAAAACAGCAGCCTCTGCATGATCCCCTCTGAGCCTTCTCAGGTATAGACCACTGTGTTGATGGTGCTCCTAAGAAACCTGGTTAGATTTAATAGACAAATGCGGATTCAAACATTACAACAGAAAGCAGGACCAAATCTGAAGAGTGGCTGCATTGGGATTGATTTTCTATAATTTAATCACAGAGAGGTGAGTATAAATGCCCATATAATGCCTTTGACTTACTGATTGAAAATTTATTAATTGGCGTTGTCTTGACCCCTCTCCCACCATCACCCCTCCCTCCTCCACAAACACACCTGAAGTCTTACTCACAACATGATTTGGTCCCAGAGTGTCTAGGGGAGGGACCTGCACATGCTACAAGCCATTTTTGGATTTACAGATGTACAGACAGATAACATGCTCTATTATGTGACAGTTGACTTCAGGGCTTACCCTGGAGAGCTGAGAACATTTCTTATGTTTCTCTCCTTCCCAAATATTATTTCTGTATTCCTATCTTTCAGTGAGTTTTTACTTCACTGAATCCAGATATAATTCACATTTTATTATGCTTTGGCAAAATGGGATAATTGACATGCAAGTAGGGAAATGTAGGATGTTATTTTCTTCCTTTCTTTTTAGAGCCCAAGACTGTGCAGTGCTGATTGCTCTACCTAAGATGAATCTCCTGATTGCTGGATGACAGGTGAGGTGCCGGGGTGAGAACAGCAGGGAATGCTTTTACAGACTTTACGGTAAGATTTTCTTCTTGTTCACTCCATGCTTCCCACCATGCCCACTAGTAAGTGCATATTACTTTCTTCTTCAGTAGAGTGTTAGGGTCATTTACAATTTGTTATACTTTTTTTCTTACATATAATTTTCCATTACTTGAAATCACTAAAGGATGACTTATTTCTCAACATTTTTGCTGTGTACTTGAATTGAGTTCTCAAGCACATTGCTCTGGCTAGTGTGAAAGTATCTGCAACCATCTGAGTATCTGCTTTCATCTAAGGCCACCCAGTATGACCTGTTATAGGGCCCATTTTAGCAAAAATGAATTGTAATAACACTGCTGCTTTTTTTCCTGTTTCTCTTGAACCCACAATATGATGGTAGATTGGACCCATATTACTGACGTGTCATTGCATAATCTCTCTTTTTGTTTAATTTTTAAGAACATGAGACAATTCTTGTATATTATAAAAGGTGAAGTCATGTTAGGTAAAAAACTTTATACCAAATATGCTGTAATTGTCATTAAGGTGGTTAACAATAGTTGGTTCTCTTTTCTCTTTAGGCCACATGATTGTATAATAATCAACCACCCCTATGAACTCAGCTGTGTCCATGACTTTCTTTGGCCAATAAAATGCAAGTGGAAGTGATATGTGTCAATTCCGAACAGAATTGTTAAGTGTTGCATGCACTTCACCACTTTTTCTTTTCCTTGTGAAAGCAACAGGCAATCTCCCAGTGAGTGGCTGCTCTGCAACCTGAGGACCTGAAATGAGGATGATGTATCACATAGCTCTCAGCAGGCTTCAAGTGACATGCAGTGTGGGTGGGAATTCAGTCTTTGTTAAGCCTCTGAGATTTAGTTTCCTTGTTTTCATCACTTCACTGCAATGAAATGAAATTCAAAAGAATTTCTCAATTTACCTTCATATGTGGACTTTGAATTCCTCCATTAATTCTCCTATCATTACCATCTGTTCATATTCTCTCCAAAATAATGCAAATCCATTTCCCAGTGCTTACCAGTGTCTGTTTCCCAGCTGATGCTCAACTGACATTTCTCAAATAAGTCATTCATTTATATGAAACTACAAGAGGACAAGGAAGAGCAACCAACACAATAAATATTCAGACTCATCTTTAAGTAGAAGCATAATGTTTGTTTGCACTGTAAAAGCACCTTCCCTTTTCTATAAAGATTCCTGTGTCTTCGGTGTACCCCACATGCTTGTACCTG
The DNA here is from genome assembly GCF_003031525.2 of Neophocaena asiaeorientalis asiaeorientalis. Classification (NCBI taxonomy): domain Eukaryota; kingdom Metazoa; phylum Chordata; class Mammalia; order Artiodactyla; family Phocoenidae; genus Neophocaena; species Neophocaena asiaeorientalis. Next base: position 232,486 of record NW_020175221.1, on the reverse strand, counting down.
ACTGAATCTCTATGTTTCATCTTTGTTATACTTTGCCCATCTTTAAGGTTGATCAAGCATGTAAACCCAATCAATGATTTACTTCCTGAAGGAATACTCTTAACATCTGCCTGAGTTGGTGAATGGAATAGGCATAATGATATTTTAATAGTCAGTGTAATATTGGCAGGGCCATTACAGTAAGGAGCAAAGATCTGCCCACTAAGGAAGACTTGGCTAATGCTACACACAGTATGCTTGAAGAGATAAGCCATGGCTTGTCCCAGGACCAACCCCCAGCAGACTTGGAAAGTCTTATTTGAGGAGAGCCTGAAAATAATGAGATAGAGTTCTAACTAGTTTCCTGCACACATATTTTATTGTTTCTACCTTATATTCTTATTGCTTAGTATCATAAACCCCATTTTCTCTGAAAAGGATGGCAGAGATGTTTTGTTTTCAGCAACAGAGAATTAGCTGATTGACATGTTCCTTAAACAGTAGCTCTAAAATAGAACTGTATTGAACCCCTCTTAACAGAGTAAAAGTAGGGAAATAAAGTTTCCAGGGACACACACTAGAAAATTTTATGGTGAGAAAGCTTAATGGCAATTAAGAGCATAGACTCCAGAGCCATCAAGCCCAGTTTCAACTCTTGGTTCTTATTAGCTTGATGACTTCAGATACATAATAAGCTTCAATGTCCTTAACTATAAAACAAGGATATATTAGTGCCTAATTTATAGGGCTATTTTGAATATTACATGATAGAATGTTTGTAAGCTGCTTGAGTATTCAATAAGGGTTCACCTTGCTTATGTTAATACTGTTTTCTTTTCAATATTATTATAAATAAAAACCTGATATCAGAACTGCAACTACTCTTCAGCAGCTAAACAAAGGAGGGGACTTCTGGCCCCTTTTCTAGAGTCAAGGAATAGAGCAGAATCATGTAAATAGTGGGTCTCTCACCTCATGTATTGCACAATACAACAATCAAGCAATCACCCAAGGAAAATGTCATATGATATAAAGGAATAAAAAGCCCAAGGATGATTATTGTGAGATGAAGTTCAGTGTGTAGGGGTAGGAGGGAGCTTTTAGAGATTGGCAAATTCTCAAGCTAAGAAGATGTTATCAACTCAGACAAAAATTACTAGAGGGTAGCAGGTCATGTCTGTGTAACTTGTGAATACTGCAGAGCTGAAAAGTACAGAGCTTTATGGGTCTGTGTTTGTGTGTATATGAAAGCTTTTGACAAGGAGTCAAGGTGTTAACAATTTAGGTAAAAGTTTTCTTAAGTAACTAAGACAGCTGGCTATATAAAACTAAAATATTTAGTTATGAAGAATGGATGAACAATTGTATCCATTGCTTGAGTGATGTACACTGAGTAGGACAGTTTCATGAATATTCTGTAATTCTGAATTCCTGTCTTGCTGCATATGCTTGTCTCATTTAAACCATGGTAAACATCTTATTTCATATTGCACTGCAGCTAGAATACCAAAAGTGGTGGGGTTTTCTGTACACTTGAAAGTAAAAATAATATGGATATAAGGATTAGATGAAGCAAACATTCAGAAAGTAAATGAAGACTAGAGCAATGCTACAAAGTAGAAGCACAGGTTCCTAGTCTCAACACAGACACCCTTCCATGTAGAGGCTACTTTTACACTTGCACCTTTCCCCACAGATGGTAAAAAGAGTCTTATAATTGTTATGCTTGGGTCATTTTCCATGAGTGAAGGTCAGCAGAGACAGATCATTTAAAGTATACATAATAATACTCTGATACTGTGTTTCTATAAATGACTGCAACAATAGCACCCAATCCACATGAACTTATCCATTTGAACTTTCTACTCCACAACGAAGAAAGGAAGTTTCTTTCTCCTCCCCTGAATCTGGGTCAGCTCTATGCATTTTTTTTTTTTTTTTTTTTTTTTT
>NW_020175221.1:186454-230525 GCF_003031525.2 Neophocaena asiaeorientalis asiaeorientalis | reverse complement strand
TTTTTTTTTTTTTTTTTTTTTTTTTTGACAAATAGAATGCAACAAGTGTGAAAGTGTTGGCTTCTGAGCTGTGTTTTCAGAGAACAGCAGATTCTGCCTTTAAGTCTTAGAACCTTCCTTCTTGGAACCCAGCTAACTTATTGTGAGGAACCTCCAGTAGCCTTGTCAAGAGGTCCACATGGAGGAGAAGCAAAGCTCCTGCCTGAGACCATAGATGAGCTTCTTGCTGGTAGCCAGTATTATTTTCCAGGTATAGAAGTTAAGCCATTTTGGATGTTTTGTTCATAGCCACCATCTGGACTCACGAGAACCCCCAGCTGACACTACATGTGGCAGAACTTCCCAACTAAGCAAAGGCTGAATTCCTAACTCTCAGAATCAAGACCATACAAAATGCTTATTATTTTGTCACTAATTTATGTTATTTTAAAATGTTTTTATTGTTGTTTTAATTATTTTAAGCATACAAATCAGTGGCATTACATTCACAATCTTGCGCATTCATAACAAGAATCTATTTAAAAATCATTTTCATTACCTCAAACAGAAACTCTGAACCCCTTAAGCAAATTTTTTCCATTTCACCCTCTTCCCAGCCCCTGGTAACCTCCAACTTACTGTCTCTATGAATTTATGTATTCCACATATTTATTATAAGAATCATACAATATCCATCTTTTTTTATCTGGCTTATTTTATATAGCTTAATATTTTCAAGGTTTGTCTGTGCTGTAGTATCTACCAAAACTTCATTCCTTTTACGGCTGAATGATATTCCAAAATATATACAACCCCACCTTGCGTCTATCCTTTCATCTGTTGATGGACACTTTGGCTACTGGGACTAATGTTGCAATTAACATTGGCATGAGAGTATCTATTTTAGTCTCTGCTTTCAATTCTTTTTAGTGTATGCCTAGGATTGCAATTAGTAGGTTATTTAGTAATTCTATATTTAACTTCTTGAAGAACTACCACACCATTTTCCACACTAACTGCACAATTCCCACTAAGCCACTAATTTGAAGGGTACTTTGCTTCATTTCAATAAATGATAAAACAAATACTACATTTGTCAACACTGCTACTACCTTAGAAGTTCCTGAGGAAACCATAAAAAATCCTGGAATTAGAGAAAGGAAAATAGATGGAACAGTTTCCCAACTATATGAAAGGTTTCTATACGAAAGTTATCCAACTATCAGAAAGTTCTAAATCCAGTAAAACATCTACACAGTTTTAACAAGTACCCTGAGGGATGTGAAACAATTTATTTATGCACAATATCTGCTGTCAGTGGTCTAGTTCATCTAAGCACCACACACTGGACATATTAAATTATCATCTGGTACTAAATTTGTCTCTGTGGTATTTGATATCCTGTGTAAATCTTACATTTTTTTTTTTTTTTACTTCTACACCCAGTAGTCTATTGTTCTCATAGCTCCTTAATATAAGGATTTATTATTTTTTTGATTTTTTAAATTTCTGGGCTTCAAGCAGAAGGAAGAGAAGGAAATAAAGCAGGAGAAGGAAAACAAAAATAATTAGTGTTAAAAAATTATTTCCCTAATTAATATTAAAAGGGCCAAAATAAGTTTGTGAATGCTGAATAATACAATATAATACCCTTGAAGAGTCACAATACATATTAGCATGTTAAGTATTCAAAGAGTTCTACAGGGGAAAAAATACTTAACTTTATTTTTACCCAATGTTTGCCAAAATTTTTGTGACCATGAATTCTATTTTCACAGACATCTGTTAACATGCTGGGGAGTATAGTTTGCTCCTCTAGGGTATGCCAATACTAGAAATTGTCATTCTTTTTGGAATTCTTTTCCTAAAATATCATTCAAAAATACTCAAATTGCTGTATCGCACAATCATAATCTGGCCTTCTTGGACACTATTAACTTTGTGCTTATACAGTAGTCATGTTGTTTCCAGCAGTATTAAGAACTAAAAAGTTATCAGACAAGTTAACGTGACTTAAACATCTCTCAGTTGTTCATGACTAGGGCAAGAGGAGGAGAAGAATGTGCATAAGAGTGGGGCGAGGAGCAGGGAGAAGGTGGGTCGGGGATGGAGGTAAAGTTAGAACAGGAGAGTTACTCTAAAACAGTGGTATTAAACTTTTGCTGCACATAGAATTACTTGAGAAGCTTTTCCAAATCTCAATGCCCAACCCTCATCCAACACCGATTAAATCAGAAGCTCTGGCACAGGTAAGTGTACACTTCAAAGCTCCCCAGGTGGACAGTAATGTGCAGCCGAGGCTAAGAACCACTTTTCTAAAGTGATTAGGATAATGGAAGGAACATATGGAAATTCATATGCAAACATTCTGTCTTTAGGAGATAATGTCAGATCCCTGTGTTAGACACCAAGGATATTTTAGAAAGTCTTCCTAGATGTCTGAATAATTCGTGCCAATTTTCCATAAATAGTGGCTTCTGTATAACTACTTTTCACTACTGGCTTTGGTAAACTTGATTTATCTTAAATCCTTAGAGGCAAAAGGGTCAGTGCAGAGGTTCTCCAACTTCTGTGCATGCAGGTTTCACTTGGGGAACTGTTTTACTTGCTTGTTACAATCAGAGGAGAATTCCTAATTTTCAAACTTCTTGATATTTCGAATACTTTGAAAACAAGCAAGACGTCATAAATTTCAGGACAAGAAAAAGTCTCCAGAACATCCAAAGAATTCTTCTGCTATCATTTTATTCTTAAGCCCAAATAATGTTACTCATATCCTATCCTATGGAATTCTGTATTTTCCCAAGGGGCAGTGATTTTGGTTTTCAAAACGGGCATTACAGTCAATGAACAGACAAGCACCCAGTGATGATACTAATAGTGCTATAACGTATTATGTATGTATATGTAGGAATATTTATGTACAATGTATACATATACATAGTATTGTATTGGTTTCAACCCTCTGCCTGTGAGATTTCTCTGATTCTGAAAGTATGAGATGACTACACCAGCCCCAACTCATATTTCAAAGAGGTAGATCAGAAATATTTGTCATCAACAGGGTGTTATGCTTCTTAGGGAAAAAGTATTATGGTCTCGTTAGAAGTTTTGGAAGGAATAATCAGATTCATTCAAGAGTCTGTTCCCATAACAGACTGAGAAGAACATAATATTATGTCATTTTAAAGCAGTATATTAGGTTCAAGCAGCATATGTTAAATGTTAAAAGCTGTAAGATGAATTAAAAGAAAAATAGTAATCGAACATTCAATATATGAATGTCACTAACTACCTACAATCTGTCAATGTCAACATTTGAAAAATCAGACATCTAGCAGGAAATAGTGGTTAAGAATGGGAGCTATGGAGTCCATCTGCACAGGTTTACTTCCTGAGTATCCAGGTACTGGCTTTATAATCTTGAGCAAGATATTTAACTCCTCATGGCTTTTCTTTTCTCACCTATTAAATAGAGGTAGTAACAGGACCTATCTCATGGTATTATTGCAAGGATGAAATAAGTTAATGTGTGTGTGTGTGTGTGTGTGTGTATATATATACATATATATGTATATATACATATATATGTATATATATATAGAAAGAGAGAGAGAGAGAGAGAGACGGTACTTTGTTGAATATATATAAAGTATTTGTTGAATAGTAAAAACTCAGCAAATGATAGCTAATATTAGTATTATCACTGGACACTTGCATGTTCATTAGCTGTAATAATAATTTTGGAAACCAAGTTTAGCTTCCATTTGTGAAAATGCACCACAACATTTCATAGAGCAGAAGTTGTCACAGAGGTCTTGAGGCCATCACAGCTTCCCACCCGCTGTCCCACATATTCAAAGCTCCACAGGCAGTACAGTGGGATCACTGGTGCCTCCCAGGTGCAGGTGAGGTGAAGTCTGTGGTCAAGGATGGTCACTCTCTATGGAATGGTCTCTTCATGTGTGTTGATGTGTCCAGAACAGTTGTTGGGTATGGAATGGTGAGTCTGTATGAAATGGTCAGCTGTAGTACCTGACTGTGCCTGGAGTGTCAAGTTCATGGCTGTGTATAGTGTGGTCAGTATGTCCAGAGTGTTGAGGCTTTCTGAGATCTTCTTGGATGTTGGGTGGTTATTAAGCCATGACCTCTCAGCTCCAAACTTAGGTAAGGACTAGTCCATGTGACTTACCTGATCTCTGAGCTGATCAGTGTGGCCAGGGCCATGCACTATAGGAAAAGGTCAGTCTATTGGGGTGTTGCCCACACCTTTCTATTTCTTCTGCAGCACTTTGTGGGGCTGGAGGAACACATACTGGTCTCAGGTGGCCATGGGGGAGGAGGATGGGAGTGGAGCTCTATTGGGACCAAGCTTCCCACACTCTAGCCATCACCTTCAGCCTAGCTGTTTGCCTAAGGAAACTGCTTTCACTTCACTCCAACCTCAGCTCCATCCCCACTACTCCCAGAGGGAGAAAACAGGAAGGGAACTAGCTAGGGGGGCCCTCTCTGAGTTGGGACAGGAAATTTTTATCACATAGTGTAGGAAATTTAGTTTTTGCCAAAGCTCCCAAGACCTAGAGAGAGAGGGAGAGAGAGGAAAACAAACTAAATCAACTAAGATTATGTAATATCAGGTCTACTACAGGGAAGATAAAAATAGTATTCCTTTTTGCTACAGATGAAGACACGAAATAGTTGTTCCTGTGGCACTTCTAAGATGCCCTACAGATCCTCACTGATGGGGCAAAATACTGATTGAGTCTTCCATTTAAAGATTATAATTGAAACTGCTCTGATTTGCTTTTCTGTTTGTTTTCCTAACTCTGACATCTGTTGTTAAAAGGAACACTTCTAGCAAAGTGCAGTATTGTGCTATCCTCCTCTTATACAAGTTATGGGAGAGGCCTCAGTGTCACAGGAAGCCCTAGGTCATGCAGAGGCAAAGAGAAGAATGAGAAAAAAAGAGAGAATGATTCACTGTCCACAAGGACATAAACCAAATAATTCAGGTCATGCCTACAAATAAAGTGTTTGGAGAAAGCTTTCATCACAGACAAAGTAAGGGGCAGAGAGAAGTCTGTGATTCCACATTGTGGAAAGATAAACTCCCTAGATAACTGGACAGATTTAACCACTGAGAACTCTTTCCTCATCTTATCTCAAAATTGAATTTAGTTAGTATTTTATCAACCATTTTAAAACAGTCACTATTCACTAGCTTTGCAATTCCTGTTTCCTTCTCTATGCTTTTATAGAACTCTGCTCTATATCAGAAATTACCACATTTTAGAGTATACTTATCTATTTAATATCTATTTCCCCCATTCCTCCTTTTGCTCCAGTATACACATGGGTGACATTCACACACATACTCATGTGTACATATATGCAGAGCAGTGTTAAGTCAGAAATTATGAAGAGTCTGATATTTGCCCTATTTGGAAGCTAACAGGTTAGCATAGCACAGTTTTCATATCTCATTGTGTCAGAAAAATAGAACATTTGTCACTCACAGAGAAAACCAACATTGATGCAATGAGGTCTAGATATTTGCCTACATATGCAGTGGCATGCACCATGAGCGAAAACCCAAATTTAGGAAATATCAAGGAAACTTCAAGAGGCTACTGGTATATATGCTTGTCTACCCATCCTAAAGGAGAGATTACCCATTATTCTGGAGTGTATGTAACAAACACCTCTAGGAGAAAAGGAAGGTGTTTCTTAAGTTTGCTGCCTGAAATGTAAGCAGATACCTTCAGGGAGGGGAGGAAGAGGGCTTTATCTTTTCTTCCTTGGGATTTCTTTAGGAGGAAGGTGGTTTTACATCTCTTTCATATGATATACTATCTCTAGATTAGAAGACTGTCTGCTCTTCAAATATGTACTTGACTCAGAAGGTTTAGACCATGTAGGAACACAAGGAATCTATGGAGAATTTTTCTCCCAACAATCAGAATTCATGAGATATCTGGCAAACAATGAGTTAAGTTAATAAGTTGAGTGACTGGCCCTAAGGAACTTAAATTTTTTTTATGCACTTGGAAAAATGTAAACAGAAATCATATAATTATGCTACTCAAAGTACATATGAGGGCTTCCCTGGTGGCACAGTGGTTGAGAGTCCGCCTGCTGATGCAGGGGACATGGGTTTGTGCCCCGATCTGGGAAGATCCCCCATGCCGCAGAGCAGCTGGGCCCGTGAGCCATGGCCACTGAGCCTGCACATCCGGAGCCTGTGCTCTGCAACGGGAGAGGCCACAACAGTGAGAGGCCCGCATACCACAAAAAAAAAAAGTATGTATGAAACATTATAGTAATATAGATAAAGAAGTAGTTAAATCTACTAGGGATCATCCAAATACAGTGTTAGAGAAAGATCCACTTAGAATGCCCCTTGAAAAGTGATATAATATTCAAGCAGAAATATGGAAAAAGATGCAGAGGATGAAGCTTGAGGGGATAGAGAGTATAATGAAAAAAGCAAGGTTTCTCAGAAACTTTATCTTAATACATATCACAAAGCATTGGCACATATCATTACTTATTTCTAGCCTGTAAGCCAACATGTATGACCTTTAATATATATCATCATCTCTCTTATCTTCTGAGTATAATAAAAGCTTGGGAGGTGGGGAAGCTTCAAGATGGCAGAGGAGTAAGACGTGGAGATCATCTTCTTCCTTACAAATACATCAAAAATACATCTACATGTGGAACAGCTCCTACAGAACACATACTGAACACTGGCAGAAGACCTCAGACTTCCAAAAAGGCAAGAAATTCTCCATGTAATTGGGTAGGGCAAAAGAAAAAAAATAAAAGAGACAAAGGAATAGGGATGGGACCTGCACCTCTGGGAGGGAGCTGTGAAGGAGGAAAAGTTACCTCATGCTAGGAAGGCCCCTCACTGGCAGGGATGGGAGGGAGATTCACAGCCTCAGAGGAGAGCACAGCAACAGGGGTGTGGAGGGAAAGTGGAGAGAATCCCACACAGGATCAGTGCCGACCAGCACCCCCCAGCCTGAGATGCTTGTTGGCTTGCCCACTGAGGCAGGTGGGGTCAGGGTGCTGAGGCTTGGGCTTTGGAGGTCAGATCCCAGGTAGAGGACTGGGGCTGGCTGTGGGAAGACAGCCTGAGGAGGCTAGTGCACCACAGCTGAGGGAGTCCGAGAAGAACCCTGGGCCCAACAGAGAGGCAACAGACCATTGTTGGGGGGTGCATGAGGAGAGGGGCAGGCCTGCCACAGGAGCTTCTTTCTCCATGCACTCACAGACAGCAGGGTACCACCTACATGAGCTCCAGGGATGGGCGTGAGCCAAGGCTGCTATCTCAGACCCCAGAGGTGATTCCTCTACTGCTGCCGCCACTGCCACGGAGGGTCCTGTGAGCGAGTGCAGGTCACTGCCCACAACTTTTCTGGAGCCTGTGCAGCCCGCCGCTGCTGGGGGTCCTGCAATCCGGGGCCAACTTCCCCAGGAGAGTGCACGGTGTGCCTCAGGCTGTTGCAACTTTCTGCCAGCCTCTACTGCTGCACTCACTCCCCACACATGCCAACTGTGACTGCCGTATCCCTCCCCCTCCTCAGCCTGAGTGAGCAAGTGTGTGCTAATCAGCCGCTGCCTTCACCCCCTCTCACCTGGGCTGGGAACAGATGCCTGAGGGTGGCCCACATGCAGAGGTGGGGCCAAAACCAAAGCTGAACCCCAGGGGCAGTGCAACCAAAGAAGAGAAAGGGAAATCTCTCTGTGTAGCCACAGGAGCATCGTATTATACAATCAGCTTGGTAGACCCTGCATGTGTGAAATATATGAATAGACAGTGAGTGTTCCCACAATCAAGGCTGTGGACTTTGGGGGCAACTCTGGACTTTGGAGGCAAGCACACGTGGGAGTCAGGCCAGATCAGAGTCTGAGCTGGCCCCGCAGTGCCCACAGCAGGTCCAGAGACCTACATAGAAGTATTGGAAGATTTTCTGGGTAGGCAAGGATTGGCTGTGGCTCACTGTGAGGGCAAGGACACTGACAGCTGAAGCCACAGGAAAATATTACTATTATTACTACTATAAATATATTTTTCTTTTTTTAATGTTTTGTTCTATTGCTGCTCTTATTATTCTTTTAATTTTTACTTTTCTTTTCATTTTTAAGCTTTTATTTTCAATATATTTTTCACCTTATTTTTTCATATTTCTACTGTAATTTTTTGTTACATTGTTTTTTTCCTTTGTTTTGCTTTGTTTGTGTATTATTTTTAACAATATTTTTCTATTTTTACTTTACTCTTCTTTTTGTATTTTTTCCTTTAGTTTTCATCTTTCTTTTGCTTTTACTTTCTTTTTTGATCATTTTTGTATGTTTGTTTTATGCTTCCTTTGCCTTTTTTACTTTGCATTCCAAGTTTGATTTGTTTTTGATTTTTTGCTTTTGTTAGTTTAGTTTTTGTTTTCATTTTTGGGTTTGTTTATTAGTTTGGTTGCTCTCCTCATTTTTGTTTTCTCTTTTTTTTCTTTTTGTGAGTGGGTGTTTATGTAATTTTGTCTGTTTAGTTTTGCTTTTACCATTTGTCTCTGGGTTTTGTTTGCTCATTGTTTTCCTTCTCTTTTCTTCCAGGCTGTGTGGCTTGCAGGGTCTCAGTGCTCTGGCCAGAGGTTGGGCCTGCACCCCCGAAGTGGGAGAGCCAAGTCCAGGATTTTGGACCACCATAGAACTCCCAGCCCCATGGAATATTAATTGATGAGAGCTCTCCCAGAGGTCTCCATCTCAACAGTAAGACCTGGCTCCACCCAACAGCCAGCAAGGTCCACTGCTAGATGCCTTAAGCCAAACAACTAGCAAGACAGGAACATAAGCCCACCCATTAGCAGACAGTCTGCCTAAAGTCATACTAAGCTCACAGACACCCCAAAACACACCATTGGACATGGCCCTGCCCATCAGAGGGACAAGATCCAGCTTCACCCACCAGAACACAGAAACCAGCCCCCCCCCCCACCAGGAAGCCTACACAAGACACTAGCACAGAGAGTCCCATACACACAAAAAAATAAAAACCAAGGAGAAACACACTGAGATACATTAATCAAACTATCAAAAATTAAATACAAAGAAAAAATATTAAAAACAGCAGGAGAAAAGAAACAAATAACATATGAGTGCATCTGCATAAGGTTATCAGATTTTTCAGCAGAAAACTGTGCAGGCCAGAAGGGAGTGGCAGAATATACTTAAAGTGATGAAAGGAAAAAACCTACAACCAAGATAACTCTACCCAGCAAAGGTCTCATTCAGATTCAGTGGAGAAATGAAAAGCTTTACAGACAAGCAAAAGCTAAGAGAATTCAGCACCACCTAACCAGCTCTACAGCAAATGCTAAAGGAACTTCTCCAGGCAGGAAACACAAGATAAGAAAAGGACCTACAAAACCAAACCCAAAACAATTAAGAAAATGGTAATAGGAACATACATATAGATAATTACCTTAAATGTTGAACGGATTAAATGCTCCAACCAAAAGACACAAATTAGCTGAATGGATAAAATAACTAGACCTGTATATATGTTGATACAAGAGACCCAATTCAGACCTAGGGACACATACAGACTGAAAGTGAGGGATGGAAAAAGATATTCCATGCAAATGGAAATCTAAAGAAAGCTGTAATAGCAACACTCATAGCAGATAAAATAGACTTTAAAATAGGTAATGTTACAAGAGACAAGAAAGAATAATATATAATGATCAAGGGATCAATCCAAGAAGAAGATATAACAATTATAAATATATATGCACCCAACATAGGAGCACCTCAATACATAAGCAAGTGATGACAGCCATAAAAGGGGAAAATGACAGAAGCACAGTAAAAGTGGGGAACTTTAACACCCCAGTTACACCAATAGACAGATCATTCAGACAGAAAATTAATAAAGAAACACAAGCTTTAACTGACACAATAGACCAAATAGATTTTATTGATATTTATAAGACATTCCATCTGAAAACAGCAGATGACACTTTCTTCTCAAGTGCACATGGAATATTCTTCAGGATACATCACACAATGGGTCACAAATTAAGCCTTGGTAAATTTAAGAAAATTGAAATTGTATCAAACATTTTTCCGACTACAACACTATGAGATTAGAATTCAATTATAGGAAAAAAAACTGTAAATCCACAAACAAATGGAGGTTAAACAGTACGCTACTAAATAACCAAGAGATCACTGAAGAAATTAAAGAGGAAATCAAAAAATACCTAGAGACAAATGACAATGAAAACACAATGACCCAAAACCTATGGGACACAGCAAAAGTGGTTCTAAGAGGGAAGTTTATAGCAATACAATCCTATATCAAGAAACAAGAAAATTCTCAAATAAACAACCTAACCTTACACCTAAAGGAGCTACAGAAAGAAGAACAAACAAAACCCAAAGTTAGTAGAAGGAAAGAAAACATAAAGATCAGAGCAGTAATAAATGAAATAGAAATAAAGAAAACAATAGCAAAGATCAATAAAACTAAAAGCTGGTTCTTTGAGAAGATAAACAAAATTGATAAACCTTTAACCAGACTCATCAAGAAAGAGGGAGAGGACTCAAATCAATAAAATTAGAAACGAAAAAGAAGTTACAATGGATACTGCAGAAATACAAAGCATCATAAGAGACTATTACAAGCAACTCTATGCCAATAAAATGGACAACCTTGAAGAAATGGATGAATTCTTAGAAAGATACAATTTTTCAAGACTGAACCAGGAAGAAATAGAAAATATGAATGTAGCAAATCAAGTAAGGAAATCAAAACTGTGATTAAAAATCTTCCAACAAACAAAAGTCGAGGAGCAAATGGTCTCATAGGTGAATTCTATCAAACATTTAGAGAAGAGCTAACACTGATCCTTCTCAAACTCTTCCAAAAAATTACAGAGGAAGGAACACTTCCCAACTCATTATACAAGGCCACCGTCACCCTGATACCAAAACCAGACAAAGATACTACAAGAAAAGAAAATTACAGACCAATATCACTGATGAACACACATGCAAAAATCCTCAACAAAATACTAGCAAACAGAATCCAACAACTCATTAAAAGGATCAAACACCATGATCAAGTGGGATTTATCCCAGGGATACAGGGATTTTTCAATATATGCAAATCAACCAATGTGATACACCATATTAACAAATTGAAGAATAAAAACCATATGATCTCATTAGACACAGAAAAAGCTTTTGACAAAATTCAACACCCATTTATGATAAAAAACTCCCCAGAAATTGGGCATAGAGGGAACCTACCTCTACATAATAAAGGCTATATATGACAAACCCACAGCAAACATCATTTTCAATGGTGAAGAACTGAAAGCATTTCCTCTAACTTCAGGAACAAGACAAGGATGTCCACTCTCGCCACTATTATTTAACATAGTTGTGGAAATCCTAGCCATGGCAATCAGAGAAGAAAAAGAAATAAAAGGAATCCAAATTGGAAAAGAAGAAGTAAAACTATCGCTATTTGCAGATGACATGATACTATACATAGAGAATCCTAAAGATGCCAGCAGAAAACTACTAGAGCTAATCAGTGAATTTGGTAAAACTGCAGGATACAAAATTAATGCACAGAAATCTCTTATATTCCTAGACACTAACAATGAAAAATCAGAAAGGAAACATTCCCATTCACCATTGCAACAAAAAGAATAAAATACCTAGGAATAAACCTACCTAAGGAGGTAAAAGACCTGTACTCAGAAAACTATAAGACACTGCTGAAAGAAATCAAAGACATAAACAGATGGAGAGGTATACTATTTTCTTGGATTGGAGGACTCAATATTGTGAAAATGACTTTACTATGCAAAGAAATCTACAGATTCAATGCAATCCCTCTCAAATTACCAATGACATTTTTCACAGAACTAGAACAAAAAATCTTAAACTTTGTACAAAGACAGAAAGGACCCCAAATAGCCAAGGCTATCTTGAGAAATAAAAACGGATCTGGAAGAATAAGTCTCCCTGAATTCAGACTATACTACAAAACTACAGTAATCAAGACAGGATAGTACTGACACAAAAACGGAAATATAGATCAATGGAGCAGAATAGAAAATAAAGAGATAAACTCACACATCTATGGTCAACTAATTTATGACAAAGGTGCCAAGGATATAAAATGGAGAAAAGACAGTCTCTTCAATAAATGGTGCTGAGAAAACTGGACAGTTACATGTGAAAGAATGAAATTAGAACACTCCTTAACACCATACACAAAAAAAAAAAATCAAAAAAAAAAATTAAAAACTTAAATGTAAGACCAGACACTATAATACTCTTAGACATAGGAATAATACTCTATGACATAAATCACAGTAAGATCCTCTTTGACCCACCTCCTAGAGTAATGGAAATAAAAACAAAAATAAACAAATGGGACTTAATGAAAATTAAAAGCTTTTGCACAGCAAAGCAAACCATAAACAAAATGAAAAGACAACTCTCAGAATGAGAGAAAATATTTTTAAACAAATCAAAGGACAAAGGATTAATCTCCAAAGTATACAAAGAGCTCATGCAGCTCAATAGAAATAACACAAACAACCCAATCAAAAAATGGACAGAAGACCTAAATAGATATTTCTCCAAAGAAGACATACAGATGGCCAAAAAGCATATGAAAAGATACTCAATATCATTAATTATTAGAGAAATGCAAAGCAAAACTAAAATGAGGTATCACTTCACACCCATCAGAATGGCCATCATCAAAAAATCTACAAACAATAAATGCTGCAGAGGGTGTGGAAAAAAAGGAACCCTCCTACATTTTTGGTGGGGATGTAAATTGGTGCAGCCACTATTGAGAACAGTATGGAGTTCCTCAAATAATTAAAAATAGAACTACCATATGATCCAGCAATCCCACTCCTGGGCATATATCTGGAGGAAACCATAATTCAAAAAGTTACATGCATCCCAGTGTTCATTGCAGCAGTATTTACAATAGCCAAGACATGGAAGCAACCTAAATGTCCATCAACAAGAATAAAGACAATATGGTACATATATACAGTGGAATATTATTCAGCCATAAAAAAGAATGAAATAATACCACTTCCTGCAACATGGATAGACCTAGTTAATATCATACTAAGTGAATTAAGTCAGAGAGAGAAAGACAAATATATGGTATCACTTACATGTGGAATCTAAAAAGATGATACAAATGAACTTATTTACAAAACAGAAACAGACTTTGAAAAAATTTATGGTTACCAATGGGGAAATGGGGGGAGGGATAAACTATGAGTTTAGGATTAACAGAGACACACTACTATATATAAAATGGAAAATCAACAAGGACCTACTGTATAGCAAGGGAACTTTATTCAATACTCTGTAATAACCTATATGGGAAAAGAACCTGAAAAAGAATGGATATATGTATAACAGAACCACTTTGCTGTACACCTGAAACTAACACAACATTGTAAATCAACTATACCCCAATATAAAATAAAAATTAAATTAAAAAAATAAAATATGTAACAACAAATATCATCTTAGAGTCAATGGAAAAAGTATATAATGCAAAATGATATTGGGAATATAAAATAAAATTGTAGCTGGAATGCAAGTATTAGAGCCAGAATTCAAGTTTGCAAATGGAAAGTTTAGCAATCATATAAAGTAACATCCCTGAGATTTTGAGGTGAGGTGTTTTGGGATTAATGGTTTAGTAAGCCCTTCCTGGCTTTGCCAACCTGGGAGAGCCTCACCCTGTACTGGCAGATTGTCATTACAGTGTATTGTTTCTCCCTGGAGAAAACCTGGGAAACTCAAGAAACTGTGCTTACCTAACTACCCTCAACCTGGTATCTCTTGGTATGTTTTCCTGAAAACATATTTTGGAGTCTATTGCAGTAAAAGATCTATTCCTCTTATTGCATAATATGTTCTGGAGTAGTAAAAACACAGACTCAAGCCAGGCTGGCTGGGTTCCTTTCCTAGCCTCACCATTCTCTAGCCAGCTGTATGTTCTTGGACAAGTTACTCAAACTATTTGGCTCTAACTTGCCTCATTTGCAAAATAGGCATAATAATGGGGCATATTCCTTTGTGTTATGTGCATTGAATATGTTAATATTTGTAATATTTATCTGGCATATAGTAAGTACTTTATGAACAGAAAAAATGATTAATAGTAACTTTGATGAAAGAGTTACTTTTGACTGGATAGTCCTCAAGTACATGGATGCACACATGCACGGAGTTCAGTTTTCTACAGCATCCTACTTTATCTCCCTGACATAAAGATATAGTACACTAAATAAAATATAACCTTTCATTACTAAAATAGCACAATAGTGCAAAGTCATCATTAGCAACAATAATTCACTTTATTTCCTCCTGCAAATATATATAAAGAGCCTTAGAGATCAGGCAATATAATTGCCCACCCATTAACCCTGATCTTTGTAATAAATCTCTGACAGGAGCTCGTTTCATTTTTTTCAACTTTTGTTTATGAAAGAATGCAGAATTGACAGTTCATTAAGGGCTGAAGTTGACTGGGTTTCAGGTCTTTAAGGTTTACCGATTTCCATTGCTTATAGCAGTAACATAAAATGTCAATTAACTGGAAATTAGTCACAATAACAGTCATCAGTCAAAATTGTTGCACATAGTTTTTTCATAGGTATTCCCATATGTATATGTTCACCTAAGTCTAATCATAGCCCATCTAATGTAATTTTCTAATAGCTGCATTTAGCTTTAGAACTCTAATAATGATGTAAATAAAGTCAATCCTTAGAATTTACTTCATTTCTAAATACTTCTTACCCTGAATAAATAACTCCACACATTGTGTTGGCTCCACACACCCTTTCACCACCCTCCCTTCTGTATCTATATTCAGTGAAGCTTTTGTACATGTAACAGGAAAGTGAATCATAACAAGACCACCATAGATTTGATTTTCCTAGTTCCTTCTTCTAGAAAGGCAGAAAGATCCTTTGCATGAAAGAATAAAGAGATTATAAAAGTTTACTTGCCAGTGTGCTGAATGCTATGTGGGGTGGGTGTGCCTCCTTTCTGGCAGATACCTAGAGCTCGGTAGGGTTTAAAAGGAAATGAGGCTGTTCAGGCATCTTTAGAGAAGGAGAACAGACAAGGCTCTGGACCGACCTTCTAACTTCATGGGGTGACTGTGTGGCAGTTGGTAGCTAGAAGAGTTTCCCTTCTATTCCTTCATTCATACCTTCAGTACAGTTATAGAGACTATATGTAGTTCACCCAACAATTCATGCTTTTTCACTTCACAGCTTTGAACATAGTCTTTCTTTGGCCTTTATCCATCACCTTTGCCACCTGGCTACTTCCAGTAACATTTCAAGATTCAGTTCCAATGTGATGACTCCAAGAGCCAACACTGACTCACCCTCCCAAGAGTTCTGATTTTGTCCCATTTTGTACTGTCTAGTACTTCGTATTTATACCATTATGCTTATTACAGTGTATTGTAATGATTTGTTTACTTCTCTGTCTCCTCTTTAGATTGTGTGGTCCTTAACAGTAGAAATTAGCAACTAATCCTATACCTACTGTATACTATGACCACAAGAAATGTTTACTGAATTCTAGCTTCTGGTGAAGTTCACAGGATGCACCTTCAAATTTGGGAAAACCCAAATAAGATCCAGTAAAATTTTTGTTTTTTCTCTTGCTTCATTATAATTCTTATCACCAAGCTCTTAGTTTCTGAAATAAGTTTTTATTTTTGATACGTCATTTCCTTTTTCCTACTAACTCACTGCTTCTGCCATAGCCTAAGCAGGCCTATATATTATGGCTGACTCTGGGACATGCTGGGCTATATATATATATATATATTATTCACACAAGAGCTCCAAAGTGTTCCATTTGATGTGCTAAGCAAAATTCTCTTTGACAATCACAGCAGTCATTTTGCACAAACCAAAGCTTTTTCATCAGCATATGTTGTACTGATTTTCAAGTTATAAGGATGGTTTTTAACACCACCAGCTGAGAAAGGATTTATTTCTTTTGTTTGTTTTTTTTGTTTTGTATATGTTTAGCCTCTCCTCCTTATCTTTATTTCCCTGTTGGTTCTTTTCCTATTTCATATTTACTTTCCAATTCCCTATTTTTCTCACAATTTTATGAGCAAGCATTCATAGGCTTATCACTGCATTCCAGAAGAACACATAGGAATTATCATAATCAGCTTGCTAAAAGGACCCGATAAAGGATAAGAAACTGCTTTGGGGGCTTCCCTGGTGGTGCAGTGGTTGAGAGTCCGCCTGCCGATGCAGGGGACACGGGTTCGTGCCCTGGTCCGGGAAGACCAAACCCAAAAAAAAAAAAAAAAAAAAAAGAAACTGCTTTTGAAAAGAAAAAAGAAGAGGATTTATTGATGGATACTTTAATACCTCTTTCTATTTGCAAATACTCTGTACATACTGCCACCATCTGAAGATGAATTACCTGAAGGAAGGAAAGATATTTGTTTTTTCTTATCTCCTTAAACCAAGGTTGATTCTTTTAGATTGGCCAATCGGTCCTATGTCTTTCACATTTGCTTTTTGAAGTACTATCATTCTATAGTTTATTCAGAATTGCAGATGCACACACCACACTTAGCAACAAATGAGATGACTCATTTGTGTACTGAATCTTCAATGATGCTTCTTGGAAAAATACTTCATAGGGAAGTTTTGCAAAATTATGAGTAATAAGGTGTTACCTTCAATTCAGTGTCAAACTGGGATGCAGGGAACTAATAAGCCGTTGTTTCCATGGAGCAGGGTATTAAAAACAATCACAAAAGAATGAATACTCCCAAGAAATTCAAAATCAACTGTACATTTTTCTAACATCGCTTTTTAAAAATTTCTCCTCACAATCAACTCCATTTTTTTCCTAAAGTACATTCTACAATTGTTGTATTTCAATAAATTATTGGAAGTATTTTTTCCAAGAGAGTTTAGATTTTAAAGGTTTTAATTAACTCATTCCTTGTTTCAGAAGTGGTTTGCTTTCTTAAGAGCAGATCTGGAGCTCTGTCAAAACACTTAAATAATTTTCATTTAACAGGTATTTTCATATCAGGTTTAACCACATGAAGGTGCTCCTTTTCAGGTCAAAAACAGTTAAATATTGGCAACTTCATATTCAACCTAGTGTGTGTTGCTATTTAGGATTGTATATTTTAACCCAATATTGATTAAAACAGCAAATAACTCAATAATAATATCAAAGAATTCCTAATACCAAAAAAGTGGTTCTTCCTATTTAAAAACATTACTTGAATAAAACCTACCATTAGAAATTAAATAAAAACTACACCATGTAAGATTCTCTGCATGTATTTAGCTATGATATATACTCATATATCTTAAGTGATAAACAGAAGCCAAATCTACACCAGAAGAAGTACAAATCTTATCACAAATGTGCAGTGAAAAACTTTGGTAATATGGTTGCATTCCTAACTGGCAAATAAATTGGATATGCATGTGTACAGGAGCATACTATAGTTAAGTCAGTCTTTGAATTCTTTTTGCTGCATAGTTGTATAAAGATGACTATTTATTGTGTTTTTTTTCTTTAGTTGGAACTCTATACCAAAGTTTTAATAATAACATTTGTCATATGAATTTCCTCGCCTCAACCTTCAATTACTAGGAACACAAAAATCCTCAGGGGCGGACTGGAGCAGAAAAAGAAGACAGAGAAGAAGATGGGTAATCTGCAGACTGAATGAATGGATATTGAAGAGTCAAAGGCTGATTAAAACAAATGTGCAATTATTAGTAGTAGCATAATTAACAATGATAAATAATCAGGTTGGTCATATTCAAATCTCATACATCTCAAGGAAGATGAATATGTTAGATCAAATTTTAATTTTTCCCAGATCACGCTGAAGGAATGTAAGCCAGGACTCTCAAGAAAACAAAACAAAATATCACTGATTTCTGTGTGTTGATAAACGATGGTGGAGTTGGTGAGGGCCTGCTTATTTGAAACCCTTTTGCCAGGTGAAAAATTTTAAACCTTTATAAGGGTATTATCTGAAAGTCCTAGAAATCATCCTATAATTTTAAAGTAAATTTTACCTTAGAAAGTGTTTTTAAAAATGATGACTTTATAACAACATTCATTTTAGACTCTCCTCCACCTCTGTTGTCAATGGTTTCTGAAGAATGATGACTTATAAGGCATCTTGCTTTCTGAGAAGCTGGAGCCATTCATCTAATGCAGTCACATTTGACTGCATTGAAGCTGAAAATCTAAACCTCACATTTTCTGTCAGAGATTGTGCAAAGTGATTACTTACTACTATATTATTACCAGCATAAAACATTTGAAGTCAAGAAAGTATGTACAGATTACCTTTATGTGCCAAAGTTAACATGTCTAATTTTTTATATTTTTAAAACCCCTGTTCACTGACAAAGTATGCACTTTTATGACGCTTCCATTCCAGTCCAACATGACTGTGTGATTTTCTTTGGACAAGGATTGTGAGTAGATGTGGCATACCTCTAATGCTTTAACAGCCAATATGCAATTTGTCACATTCTTTTCCCTTGCTGAAGCTATCATGGAAGCTCCTGCCAAGATGGTATGCATTAACCTGAGACCCTAAAAAGCCAGTAAGCAGAGACCTACAGTTAACATATAGGGTGAGAAAGAAATAAGCCTTTCTGTTAAACACTGAGATTTTGGGGTTGCTTTTTATTTATTGCAGCACAACTAGTTCATCTTGATCAATTCAATAGGGAAAACAAAGAATAGGGTATCTTTAATAGTGATGACTACCAGCCTCACAAACTTAATTAATCTCATTTAAGTGTTGCAACATGAACCAAGACTTCATCTACAACATTTCATTGTATCTAAAATGCCACAATGGTAAGACACATGTGGATTCCAAAGATGGGAACATGTAAAAATCATGCACTTTAGAATTGATAAAATGTAGAATGTAAAAATAGAGGCATTTTTCATATACACTAATTTGGTGTCTCATTGTGGCTAATGTACTTTTTATTATAGGTAGAGCTGAGAAAATCTTCATGTATATTTATATCTAAGTGAATTTTCTTTTCCATGATTTGTCTGTTCACGTTATTTGCATACCCATCTACTGGGATCTCAGTGTTCTTAAATTTGAGTGCTTTACTGATTAAGGTTTACAGCAAGTTAAATAGGTTACAAAAACTATTCAGTGCCTGTATTGAGAGAGTAAAACGAAGAAGAAAATGCCATGGCCATACATGGCTGGGGATAGGCAAGGGGTGATGTTGCTTTTGTATCTTTGTCCTGAGTTCCTTTAGCATTACATTTCTCTATTCGTTGGTGAGTTGATGTTGAAAAGAACTCAGAATGTAAGTGATTCCACTTAATTCATTTTATAAATTAGTGAATATCTCAGCAATATGGGATGACCCTTTTACTTGAGAGACCAATGTAAATGGAGAATCTTTATTTGATTTTTTAACGTTCTCATCACATTTAAACCTGGAATGTTAATTAAAATACACTTCATAATACAGCATGAATCTAACCATTTTCTCTGTTTTCTCTATCATGTTCTTGCCCTTTTTTCTTTTTAATTTGCTTCATCAATTACTTATAGATACCAAGTTCTGCCATTCATTACATATCTTAATATCCCGGTCACTTTCTTATAGTGATTTGTCTTCTCTTGTAGGTAGGGCAAGGATTAACTATACCTTCTATTCATTCTTTTATTTACTCCTTCAACAAATACTTAATGGGTCAATAAATTTTCCTACTAACTCAGGGTATCTTATAGGCAATACCTATGTAATTAAATGAAGGTCCCACTTGTACTTATGTAATTAAATGAATGTCCAGCTGAAGAAGATCACATAGTAATGGGAAGAGAAAGTATTGGTTCTTAAGAGCCCGAGAATGAGTAACATAAATTCAGGAGTTTCCTTCTCTTAGCTCTTTCTATTCTAAAAAATTATACACCAAAGTTAGAGCAGCTGATATAACACAGCCTTCCTAGGCATGACACAGACTATTTAAAGCAAGAACCTTACTAATGTTCTGTAAAGAGGCAGAACATAGATGCCTTGCCTGTGAAAGTCCTGGCATGTATACATGGCTGGAAAAAGAGTGAAAGCAGTAAATATTCTTCTACTTGTCAATGCCTGCAAAGATGTATTCCCTGACTCAGTCTTGGTGCCATACAGGCCAAATTGACCAGTATATTTTATGTCAACCTACATTAGCATGAACATTATTGTCTCTATAGCCTATAGCCAGCAATTGTTAAGCATAGGCTATTAAAAATAGGCTCCATCTGCGGGAATTGCCTGGTCGTGTAGCAGTTAGGACTCTGCACTTCCACTGCAGGGGCACAGGTTCGATCCCTGTTTGGGGAAATAAGATTCTGCAAGCCATGTGGCACAGCCAAAATAAACAAATAAATAATAGTCTCCATCTGTAGACAGCTGCCAAAATCACCTGCTATAATCCACCAAGGTCAAAATGACCTTATTCATGAAAGCCTAAGAATTATGCCACCTGCTCTGAGCAGCAGAGGTTTCCTTTTCTCCACATTCAGTCCCCCAATCCCATTCCTTTTCTATTACTTCATGTTTCTAACTCATGCATTAAATAATGGAGTTCTAGGGGTCAATGAATAATATCCCAGGCTTTACCACATAATTGAGAACTAACAAAAACTACTGGAGTTTCAACAGCAGGATAACACATAACATCTATTACTACAAACTCTTTGGATAATATATTTTATTTATAAATCAAATGGACTTTCTAATAGCTATCCAGCTTTACTGAGGATGTTCCCACATGAGAGAACATTTCGGTATAAAGAACAGATAAAATTACCAAGAATTGCTGCCTTGCAGTCACTTGGTGTAGAGAGAAGGAATAAAGGAGATTAAACACCAAGTACTTAAAATCATTTATCAATTAGCTGCACCAGACTGAGAAACACAAACCAATGGCCTTTCCGTCAATCACTCAGCCCAGTCTTCCTCTTTAAGGAATAGCAAGGAAGGGATTGGAAGTGTTGTCCTGGCTGATATCTTTTCACATGGAAATAAGAAGAGTGGGAAGAGTTAACTCCAATAATATCTACATGGTTTAGGGTTATAGGTATAACCTCAAGGAGCTGTGTATCATTTTCAACAATTAAACTCCAGTTTAGTTTAGGCCTTTGCTTCCATGGATATAAAGGTAATTCTTAATTCTACTCCTTGTCATACTGCCTTCTTTTATTTTTAAGAATAGAGGCATATACTATAGTTATGCTATAGCCTACTGTAGTAAAATACATTAAATTAACCAAGTTTTCTATCACTCACCTTAGAAGCCAATGCAAACACTTTATAAGATGCATTAATTTACATTTCTGAAGCATTTTCTTTTCCAGAACAAGGTTATTTTGGTACTGTATCTGTTGTATAAGTGCTACAAATAGGTATAAATTTATTAATTAGGATCCTATGTATATGATAGGATACTGTCAAAGCAAGAGGTCAAGGTAAATGAGATATAGTGTTCCCTAAAAGAATATCTAAATAATATTTGTCAGCTATTTTTTTTAGTACAAGAGCATACTGGGATAGTGTATTTTACCCTGTATTGGGAGATCTGGAGTCTATGCAAGTGAATAAATAAAAGGAATACAGATTACCAAAGATGAAATAAAGCTGTTTCACTTCTCAGATAGCATTGTTATCTATGTAGAGACCCAAAAATTATCTACCAATAGCTCCTAAAACTAATAAATATGTCTTGTTGACTAAAGTCAACATACAAAAATCAACTGTATTCTAAATACTAACAATGAACAATTAGAGCTTGAAATTTCTTTAAAAAAAGGAACATTTAGAATAGCACTAAAAATGAAAACAGAATATGTGCAGGAACTATATTCCAAAAAAATCTCAAAATACTTATGAAACAAATCGAACTAGACTTAAAATACAGAGAAATATAAGGTGTGCATATATTACAATTCAATAAAGATGTAGATTTTCCCAGTATGATCTAGAGTTAACATAATAGCTATGAAAAAAATAGATGGGCTTTTTGTAGACACTGATGAGGCAAAACAATTTTGAAAAAGAAGAACAAAGTTGAAGGGCTCATTCTATGCACTACAAAGTTATAATAATCAAGACAATGTGGTATTTTTGAAAAGACAGACACTGATCAAGGAACAGTATAAAGGACCCTAAATTAACTCTCACAAATACAGGTCAAATTATTTTAAACAAAGGTAACAAAGGCAATTCAAAGGGAAAAAAACTAGTCTTTTCAACAAATGGTGCTGGAATAATTGAACATCCATATTAAAAAATATATACACTGACCTATAATTCATACTTTTTAAAAAAAAGTTCATCATAGATCATAGATCTAAATGTATAACCTAAAACCATAATATTCTACAAGAAAACATAGAAGAAAATCTGAATGATATTGGGTTAGGCAGAGAGATTTTGATAGATACCAAAGCCACCAAATATATATATATATATAGGATTTTAGTAAAATAAGACCATTTGCTCTTTGAAAAGGCACTTGGAAACAATGACAATTGATGCCACAGATTTTACAAATCTTATTTCTGACAAAGGATGTGTAACAAAGGTATATAAGGAACTCTCAAAACAGCTCAATTAAAAAATAGACAAAAGATTTAAACAGACACTTCACCAAATAAGATGGCAAATAAGCATATGAAAATACTCTCAGTATCATTAATCATTAGTGAGATGCCAATTAAAACCACAATGAGGGATTTCAGTTTCAACTCCAACATCTAAAGAGCTCAGAAGCCATCATTCCTATCCTTACAATAAGAAAAAGCTGAACAAACTGAAAATCAAGGCTGTCTTTTGGACTCATTAGAGAATTGAGGTCACAGGGAAAACTGCCATACTGAAATTTGGAGAGACAGGCAGACACAGAACTGCAGCTGAGATCAGCTTACCTGAAAAAGAAGCCCCTGGAGCCATAAAGTGGCAGGAACACTTAAAACACAATTTTGATGAATTGCTGAGGCTACATGTAGATGAGCATATAGTGAGAAACCAACCCACTGTGGATGCCACAGTCTTAAGGGGCTGCCCACACTTTACGGGTTTTATCTTCAGAAACCCCATCAGGTTTTATGGTGAGGAACCACGAAAAATGTCCATGTGTCTCCATCAGGGGAAGGGGAAGAAGAACCAGTTGGAAATATATTCAAGGTATTTTCCATAATGAAGACCTACACTGCAGGGGAAACACTTTATCAGAGCCTCATTCCACAAGTGAAGAGGGTGATTACCTAACTCTGGCCCCTCTAGCCTTGCTACCTCACCTAAGGGGTGGAGGGTAAGGAACACTTGTGAATTCATAACCCAGGACCACAGCTTCATTAAAATATGAAGAATTAACCATAAGATTATAGATAACTACCTTCCCTTACATTCTACCACCACACCAATAGAGCACCAGTATAATAAAATTGTATTGCAGCTGAAATAGCTACAAGATGCCAACTCTCTCTGAGGAGGAGTATGTATGGCACAGTCAAGAAGGGAGACAAAAGCAAAGACACTAAAGGGATCCGGAGAGTAGTATCTAAGGCTATAGCAAACATTAAACACAGCCCAACTCCTATCTAGATTAACTTAAAATCTCACCCTGAAGGACTATTCACTTCAATTCCAGCTGTCAAATACATCAGGTCCAGGCTCAACAAGAAAAAAAATATAAGCCGTGATAAAAGGCAAGAAAAAACAAAGTCTGAATAGATAAAATAAGCATCAACCACACTCAAATGTTTTATAGATTTTGGAATTAACAGACAAGGAATTCAAAATAACTGTTTAATATGTTAAGGGCTTTAATTGAAAATGTAAACAACAGGCAGGAACAGATGAGTAATGTAAATAGAAAGGGGAATTCTAAGAAACATTTAAAAAGAAATGTTACAAATTAAAAATACTATAACAGAACTGAAGAATACCTTCTATGGACTCATCGATAGAATGGACATGGTATAGAAGAAAATTAGTGAGCTTGAAAATATATCAATAGAAACTTCACAAACTGAAATACAAAAAGAACTTTTAAAAAAGAAGAAAGAAAGACCAGAATGTCCAAGAACTGTTGGATGCTTTTAAAAGATGAGACATAATGACTGGCTGGTATACCAAAGGGAAGAGAAGGCAGAAACAGAGCAGAAGAAATACTTGAAGTAATAATGGCTGAGAATTTTTTCAGAATAAATTACAGACACCAAATCATGAATCTAGGAACCTAAAGAGCATCAAGCAGGATAACTACCAAAAGTCTATACCTAAGTATATCATATACAAAATGCAAAGTAACTAAGACAAAGTGAAAAATCTTGAAAGAAGTTAGAGGAAAAATTAACACATTATCTATAGAGGAACAAGCATAAGGATTTCATTAGCCTTCTTGTCCAAAACCATGCAAGCAAGAGGACAGTAGTGAAATACTTAAGGTGTTAAAGGTAAAATCCACCCACCTATAATTCTGCATCCAGTGAAAGCACTCTTTAAAAGTGAAAGAGAAAAACTGAAGGCCTGCCCTGAATAAAATGTTAAATAAGTTATTCAGGGAGAAGGAAAATAAGTCAGCAACTCAGACTCATATAGACAGAGGAAGAGTGTCAGAGAAAGAATAAAGGCAAAAGGAAATTTTTATTTTTCTTATTCTTAATTGGCCTAAGAGATAACTGGTTCAAAGTAGTACTAGTAATAATGTATTGAGCGATCATAGCATATGGATAAGTGAAATGAATGACAATAATGTTATAAGGAATGGGAGGAAGGAATTGGGAATACTCTGTTACAAGGCACCTATACTACCTGTGAAGCAGCATAATGCTATTAAATTCAACTTGGTTGTAAATATATATTTCAAACTCAAGCCAACACTAAAAAACATAAAAGATGCATAATTGATAGGATAAGAAGTGAGAAAAATGGACTCATAAAATGCTCAAGTAAAAACAGAGAAGGCAGAAAAAGAGAAGAAAAATAAGTTAAAACACACACACACACACAAGCACAATGAAAAGTTACAAATACAGTAGCTATTTATTCAATTATATAAATAATCACTTTAAATGTGAATAGTTCACAAACACCAATTAAAAGATAGATTAAAAAAAATAAGAGCCAGCTATATATTGTCTACAAGACCTTTAAGTATAAAGATACAAATGGGGTAAAAGCAAAGGGATGCAGAAAGCTATACTATGTTAACACTGATCAAAAGTAGCAAAAGTTGATTAATCAAAAGTAGATTAATTTTAGAAAAAACAGGCTTCAAAACAAAGAATAAGGATACAGTGGTCAATTCTTCAAGAGGACACAATAATCTTTAACATGTATGTACCTAACAGAACATCAAAATACATGAGGTAAGATCTGATAGAAATGCAAGGAGAAATAGACAAAACCAAAAGGAGTCACCACTACACAACTGTAAGAATGGCTAAAATAATGTTTAAAAAATGGCAATATCATTTAAAGATGCATGGTAACTGGAACAATCAACATTTGCTAATGTGAAGGCAAAATGGTAATACCATTTTGGAAAACAGTTTGGTAGTGTCCTATAAAGTTACGCATACAGCTGTCATATCACCCAGCCATCCCACCATTTCCAGGTACTTACCCAATAATTAAAACTTACATTCACACAAAAACTTGCACTTGAATATTTGTAACACTATTCAAAATTGCCAAATTTTTAAACACAGATGTTCTCCTATTGTTGAATGCATTTTTCAAAAGCCTGTGATATTTCCATATGATGAATAAAACTCAGCAATAAAAATGAGCTATTAATTTACATAATAACATGGATTAATCTTAAATGCATTTTCCTAAGTTTGTTGAAGTCAAACCTCAAAGGTTACATATTGTATGATTACATTTATGTGACACTCCAGGAAAGGCACAGCTATAGAGAAGGAAATAGATAAATGACTGCCAGGGTTTAGGGGTAAAGGGAGGGTTGGCAATAAATGGGAAAACAAGCAAATTTGGGGTGTGTGGAATGGTTCTAAATGGAACTGTTGCAGTGTACATACAACTCTGCATTTATGAATACACATAAAACCAAACACCACAGGGTGAATTTTATTGTATGCAAATTTAAAATAAATAGGACAAAGGTGGAGAGATAGAATTCAGACTGTGACAAGTGAATCTAACTATATTACAGATGAATCATATAACCACCCTAAAGAGAGTGGAGAAGAAAGGAGTGGATCTAAATGACTGAGAAACTACATTAACTGCATACTGTAAGGTTAATACAAAAATAACTACACATAAACACTATACTCTAGTTGGTAAATTTGCTCCTCATAGGAGCGCACTTTAGCAATTCTTAAATTATTTGTGCACGATGTTTGAACAAATAAGTAAATATACTGTAGATAATGAGAGCTAGATCTCCCACTGCTGGAGAGAGAAGTTACAAATGAAGAAAAGATGAAATGCAGAATGAAACTTGTTGAGCTTAATTGGAACTGGAGTTATCATTATGTGCTCATTAAATATGAATATATATGAATATATGTGAGTACATATAGATCTATTGATGAATGCTGAAATTAGAGGGTAAAAGTTTAAACATAAACAGGATATTGCATAGTTTTAAATATATCTCCTCAAATAGTAACTTTAGACTGGAGAATCCTGTGAGGCACCACCTTAACCAAATGATAGAAGTCAACGCCACCAGTAATATATATCAATATTATGTACTTCCTGAATGGATGCATGAAAATGGCTCATCACCTCTGTGATACCCTTCCAAATAATTCATGACCCAACTTAACCAAGAGAAAACATCAGACAAACTTGAATAAAGGGACATTTCACAATATAAGTGGACAATACTCTTCAAAAATATTAAGGTCATGAAATAAAAGGAACAATGAGAAAACTGCCACAAACTGAAGGAAACTAAGGACACATGAGGACATGGTGATGAAGAGCACCTTGGGATCTTAGGTTAGATCCTGGAAAAAAATGGTGAAAATCTGAGTGAATTCTGCAGGTTAGTTAGTAGTATTATACCAAAGGCAATTTTCTAGTATTAATACTTATTCAAAGGTTATTATGATCTTAACATGAGGGGAAGTTGAGTGAAGAGTATGTGGGAATTCTTTTTACTAGTTTCCCAACTGCTGTAAGTCTATAATTATCTCAAAATTAATAAAAATAAATGTCTAAGGACTCAAAGACTTGATAGATAGATAGAAAGATGAGAAACACTTCTATAAGTACTGAAACCATGTAAAATATAAAATCATGTAAACTGTAAAAGTATTGAATATCAGAGGGGTAAATTTAAAATAAGTTGTAGTGTCAGAGTCCTGGAAGTAAATAGAGGGCGCGCTCAAAAGTGTTTAACTGAATAGAATATGAAGGGAGTATTGACAGAAGTGTGGGCAGGACTAAAAGAACAAACAAGAAATCTTTAATAGAACTTGGCCTGAAGGATTAAGAAGATGGAACAATATTCCTGGAGCCCAGCTGAGACTGAGGATGTTAGAAGAGGAATTATGCTCAGACGTGGGTAAGTGCCAGAATCATGGCAAGGCATGGAGGAAATAAGAAGATAAATATCCCAGACTCTCTCCTCTCATTCCTTCCAAACTCCTTCCAATGTCTCTCACTGGTCAAACCCAACTGGTGGAAAGAAGGCAAAGAAGTTCAAGGGATACTGCCCATAGAGATCCCCCATCCTGAACACAGACTAGGGCAGAGAAGGGCACAAAGATGGATCTGGAAGGAGTGGGGATAGGGCAAACAGAAAATCCATCACATATTCCATGCTTCTGTTCATTTTGCAACTAGCAACAATTGGAAATACTTCATCGAGACATAAAAGCAAAACAGGGAAAAAAATGTGAAAAAAGTTTTTGAAAATATGAAGTTATTATGACATAATCACACCATTTCTACCCAGCTGATACCCTGCTTTCCTTCTTACACACACATTCTAATTTATGTCAACACTTGCATGCAGTTGGATTTCTCTTCTCCAGTTTTTCAATATTAAGAAATGATTTCTTAATAAGTGAAATTATATTCAACATGTGTCAAAATATGTTTCCACTTTTTTCCTTTCTAGTGATTAATCTTTCACCCTATAGCTTCTTCATTTATCTGATTCAGAATTCCTGGGTAAGTCTGGAGTGAAGGGTTCAAAGAAAAAGAGTAATATTTAGCACATAGAAATTGTTTGGGACGATCCTCCCTGACAGCCAAGCATTTCCATGTAGTGGCAATTATGAATAGAAGTATAATTTCTCAGGTTCCTTAATAATGTTCAAGGAAGAACATTCTCTTAGTGGGACAAATGTAATGAAAGGAAAAGAGAAAAGGTGTGAAGTTGAAGTCACTGATGATAGCCTGATCCCCTAAAAACTCCAGTTTCTCAGTGCCTAGAGCACTGCCTGAAAAATCAATTTATTAAACAGATGAATACCCTAAAGTCACCCATGAGAAGCTCTAAGCAACCCCAAAGAGAATCCATTTGGGAAGGAGAAGAGGATTATAGGAGCTCAGTTATCTTTATGTGCCTTGGGTACTTTTTAAGGCAGAGCTAGATTTTTATCCTGGAAGAAAATAGGTTTCCTCTCCTCCTTAAATTCAATGACTAAGAGAGCCTGCTTTGAGATATGAAAATGGTAAAGTGTAATGTTCACTAAGTACTGACCAAGTGGGCCTACATTTCTCCTCAGCTTGACTAGACAGAACTTAGGTGGGCTTCCTCCTGACTTTAGGTCCCTGACCTCACTTTTCTTAGAGCATTTACGTTAGAAAACTTCACTGCAAACTGCTTCTCTTTCCTTTTGAGATGTAAACCTTCTTCGAGCCCCTTGCCAGTTTTATAACCCAGAAATGTCTTTCTCAAAAACCTGGGAGGCATCCCTTCAGAATGTAACCATCAAGAAAGCTAGGCTCCCTATACCCCAATCTCTGAGGGAGGGTAGGCACCTAATTTCCCTAAGTGACAATTAGCAAATACAGATGATCTAAACACACTGACCAACCTCCCCTCCTAAAAGCCTGCAAATACTCTTCCATTAGCTAAACAGCATTAAAAAACCCTCCTGCATTTTGTTTCAGTGTGTTGAGTTCAATCTCTCTCCCCTGTTGCAATAGTTTTATAGTCTTCCTTGACATTTTTAGCAAGTGTCCTGTACAATATCTCTTGACAGTGTTTATCATGTACCAGGCACTCAATTAAGCTTTTTGGAGGCATTACCTTGTTCAATCCTCATGATAATTCTCAAAGTAGGTGTTAATTATCATCGCCAGGCCAGAATTACAATTACAGGCAAGAATATTGAAACTACAAGAGTTTTATTAACTTGCCAAGAATCACGCGGTCTTTTAAGAGGAAGAGCCTGAAGAGACTTATTTTTAATCATTACATCATGTATATCCTGACAAAATAAGAGAGTCTTCCAACAGGGTGTAGCCAATGTTGATTTTAAAAATACCACTCTTCTTGGAACCATGATTTTATTCAGGTTTTATTTGACCCTTATAATGTAAGGAAAGGTAAGAAGCTTAAAGGAGCCAAACACTCTAAAAAGCCACCAAACACCCTTCCAGAAGAGGTAGATAAGCTCAGAAACTAGCATATTATATTCAGGTTCCTCTGAAAGCAACACTAAGAGCCTGATTATAGCACTTGTCTCATATGTCCTCTCAACAGTTTCAAAATTAGTTGATTCTTAGTAGACAGGGTGGGGTGGGGGTGGGGAAGAGATCCCATATTGTTTTAATTTCCCACCACCTATCCCTTTCCTTTGATGTATTTGCCCCTCCCCACCCTACTAGTTTGTGCATTTAGATATACATATAAATAACATACACATGTAGATAGATAGATAGGCTTATATGTGTGTACATATTTTCAAAAATTGGAGCCAAACATTTGTGACCGCCTGGAGGGGTGGGATAGGGAGGGTGGGAGGAAGGGAGACGCAAGAGGGAAGAGATATGGGAACATATGTATATGTATAACTGATTCACTTTGTTATAAAGCAGAAACTAACACACCATTGTAAAGCAATTATACCCCAATAAAGATATTAAAAAAAAAAAAAGACAGCCCTCAGAATGGGAGAAAATATTTGCAAATGAAGCAACTGACAAAGAATTAATCTCCAAAATTTACAAGCAGCTCATGCAGCTCAATATCAAAAAAACAAACAACCCAATCCACAAATGGGCAGAAGACCCAAATAGACAATTCTCCAAAGAATACAGATTTCCAACAAACACATGA
Source organism: Neophocaena asiaeorientalis asiaeorientalis (assembly GCF_003031525.2). Taxonomy (NCBI): domain Eukaryota; kingdom Metazoa; phylum Chordata; class Mammalia; order Artiodactyla; family Phocoenidae; genus Neophocaena; species Neophocaena asiaeorientalis. The sequence goes on along the minus strand of NW_020175221.1, from coordinate 200,138 downwards.
AAACATGTTCAACATCTAGAGAAATGCAAATCAAAACTACAATAAGGTATCACCTCACACCACTCAGAATGGCCAACATCAAAAAATCTACTATCAATAAATGCTGGAGAGGGTGTGGAGAAAAGGGAACCCTCTTGCACTGTTGGCAGGAATGTAAATTGATACAGACACTATGGAGAACCGTATGGAGGTTCCTTCAAAAACTACAAATAGAACTACCATATGACCCAGCAATCCCACTACTGGGCATATACCCTGAGAAAACCATAATTCAAAAAGATTCATGTATCACAATGTTCATTGCAGCTCTGTTTACAATAGCCAGGACATGGAAGCAACCTAAGTTTCCACCAACAGATGAATGGATAAAAAAGGTGTGACACATATATACAATGGAATATTAGTCAGTCATAAAGAGAAAAGAAATTAAGTTATTTGTAGTGAGGTGGATAGACCTAGAGACTGTCATACAGAGTGAAGTAAGTCATAAAGAGAAAAATAAATACTGTATGCTAACACATATATATGGAATATAAAAAAAAAAGAGTTTCTGAAGAAACTAGGGGCAGGACAAGAATAAAGACACAGACGTAGAGAGTGGACTTGAGGACATGGGAAGGGGGAAGGGTAAGCTGGGATGAAGTGAGAGTGTGGCATGGACTTATATATACTACCAAATGTAAAATAGATAGCTAGTAGGAAGGAGCTGCATAGCACAGGGAGATCAGCTCGGTGCTTTTTGACCACCTAGAGGGGTGGGATAGGGATGGTGGGAGGGAGACGCAAGAGGGAGGAGTTATGGGGATATATGTATATGTATAGCTGATTCATTTTGTTATAAAGCAGAAACTGACACACCATTGTAAAGCAGTTATACTCCAATAAAGATATTACAAAAACAAACAAACAAAAAAAAAGTTGGAGCCAAACAATACTTAGCTAAGAATTTAATCCATTGTTGCAAGGCCATTATTCAAGTAAAGCCTATTTTTTCTCATGACTATTTTATAATTTAAATCTTTGTAGAGTTTTAATCTATTTAACATTTTAATTCTATTCTTTTATTTAAATTTTTTTAGTTTTATTTTGCATTCAACTTACACCATGTTTAAAATGTTTACTGTATTTCCCCTCTCCTGCTCCTCTTCTCCAGCCCATAAAGGAGACTGTTCCTCTGTCTTGCCCTAAGCTACTGTGCTAGCCACTCCTTTTTAGCCATTCCTCGACCTATAATGAGTCATTCATTCTTTAGGGAAGGTCCTTAAAACAATTCTCTCCTCAGAGCCACAATTTACCATGTGCAGATAGTTCATTTATTTTACTAGAAAAAAATGGTGGTGTGGTGAAAGAAAAATGTTGCAAACCAAAAAGTGAGGCCACTAAAAAAGGAACATAAAAACAATCATGTTAGAAAAAAATCAGAAATTGAGAATGAGTAGAAAATAGCAAGAACTGTGGCGATAATCAAAATAAGAATTTAGAAATAATTTAGAAAATAAACAGAAATAATATGGAAGAAATAAACCTGGAGAAAACCAATAGACAAGAAATCCAAATCAGGATAAAAGGAAGCTGCTGATGAAGGCAGTGAGAAGGGGAGTGAAGACACAGCTATATTTACGTCAGTGGTAGCCCTTTCTTTCTTCCTTTGATTCTGTTCTGATAAAGACAACCTTCTTTTTGGCAGATGTGTTGAAGAGGGTTCATATTTGTTGTTGATGGTTCACCCCCTCCAACCCCACATGTTTTAGCAGCCTTAGGCAAGCAATGTCTTTGCCTGCTGGCCTCAGGGATGCTGTATTGGTATTGTTCAAATATTTTGAAGTATATCAACTCACTATAAAAAATTCTGGTCTCATTTTTTTCAGGGCTAGAGGTATTCTTATTAATGTACACAACATAACAAAACCTTTCTTCATAGCTGCAGCTCTTACTTGAGGAAGATAGGCACAGATTTGACTAATATTATCCCAAAATGAACAGAAAGCATTACAACTATATTTTGGGGAAAAAGAGGATTTCTTTGGACTCAGAGACCTTATTAGAAATAGTTCAGCTGGTAATAGCTGTCCCACGATTTACACAATAGAAATCTCTGGTGAACATTTTGAAAACTAGTTTTCCAATTTCCTATGTGAATTCATTAATTGCTTCAGTACCTATTCAAACATTTCTGTCTTCCTTTTATAATTTACCAGCTATTTTCCTACACATTGAAATAGTCTAGAGCATTAGAGCCTTCAGTGTATATAAAGGATAATGTATTCTTTATGTAACATTTTCAGCATGTAAAATTAAAAATGCCCAAGTAAACTAAGATGTCAGGTTGAAAATTAGGTAAGAGAGAAAGTTCAAAATGAATTTTCCAATCAAAGACAAGTTCCAAATGTATCCTTTCTGTGAGACATCTTAAAGAATTATATGATGAAAAAATAATAAACAAAAGTTTGGGTCAATGTTTCAACAGTTTACTTAATAATGAGGTAATCCCTGCCCCCCTAAAATATTGACACCAAGATAAACTTAGATATCCAATAAGGTATATACTTTAATGCATTTTAATACATTGTGAGTTTATGAGATATCCCTACGGAAATTTCATTCCTTTTTTAAAAGATTTAAATATTATTAACAACAATGAAATAGTTAATGTGACTTTCAATATTTCTGACTTATAAAGATCCCTTGTTAATACCCACGTATTATGATATGAATTTATTCAAATTACATTCCTGAAAAGTCACAGGAGAACGTTGTATCTCATGGGTATATATGGTCAGTGAAGACATATGGTACTTAGAAAGGAGAATACTATTTATCACATTTCTCACTAGAACCCACTGCTACTCTTAGGGAAGCCTTGATTATAAGCAACCCAGATGCCTAATGGATTTTTCAAATCCTATGCAAGAATCTCAAAATCAAATACAAATCTTTTAAGGTCTCAAGCCAGGGTTCATTACAATATATAAAACACTTATCAACAGAAAACTTTTCCTTCCTTCTCTCTCTCCTTATTTCCCTTCCTGTCTTCCTTCCCTCCCTCTCTCTTCCTTTTTACCTTGCTTCTTTAATGTAAAATTAATCTTTATTTTTTGCATATATGATATATTCAAATAATAAAGTTATTACCCAGCAACTCAGGATTTCTATCTAATTTATTATATAAAGTATGCTGGGTATTAGAATTATGAGGTTTATTTTTTCTCCTCTTTTTCTGACTTATCCAAATAGTCTGAGTTAGTGTGAAAGAGGAAAGGTTACTTGTTTCTTCATTCTGAGCTGAACAAATAAGAATGATCAAATCCACAGAAGACTCACATTCAGGATTCTAGGCTAATGCATCTTTAGGGCCCTAAATAAAAAGAGGATGGATCCCAAAATCTGGAGGGGAAATCATTTCTTTCATTTTCTTGGACCAAAAATGGAAAAAAACTATCCACCTGCAAAAAACTACATCTGCTTTTACATGCTGCAAATAGGGAATTTTCCCATGCTTTTCTTTCCTCCTTGTACCTTCTTGTCAGGTACATTTTAGAAGAGAAATTAATTAGTCACTATTTAGAAAGTATCTAAACGTTGGTGTGCAAATGTAGGATTCTGCCTATCAGAAAGTATCTTAAACTCTTCTTGACAAAAGCAAGAGTTAAGAAATAGTTGTAACACTTTAGGGTTGTAAATCATGCTTCCAACAAACATTTATGAGTTATATAATATATTCGAAGCTCTAATCTAGATGCTGCAGGGGTTTCAAAAACATAAGATGGATCTCTAGCTTCAGCATTCTTAGGTTTAGTACACGAAATAAGAAAGGTAAATAAATGTTATGTAATAGTTCAAGAATTGTTAAATAAAGCATTACAGCTGATTAAAGAAAATAGTATATCTGGTGGAAGAAATCATGGAAGGCTCCATGAGGAGCTAACATGTGAGCTGGTCATAGATGGATTGAGTTGCAACTCTGAGATGGAAGGGAAGGTGATTTCAAGGAGAGAGAACTAAGAGCTTTCTGTTGAAAAGGCTTCTTGACTCAGGCAAGAAGAGTGCCTGATTGACTAATGATCTGCCATGGATGGAAGAAGAATGCTGTCATACATTATTTGTCAAATTTGGATAAAAAATAAATTCTTACAGAAATTAAATAAGGGAGAAATTATTGGAGAGAAGGATGAGCTAAGTAGTGAATCCTGTCTCTCTGATTTTTCTTTTGCCTAATCCACTTTGGAATTAGATGAAAATTTGTTTTGATGATAATGTCCATATTAAATGCATATGAGCTGATGATGACATACTTTTACAGCCTCAGCTCTTATCACCACAGTCTCTCATAACAAAGCCCCAGTTAAACAAAACTATTTCTTTTTGAGGACATATGTCCCATCATGCATTGAATTTTTCATATGCTATCAATATTGGTTATTTGTTGCTGCATAACAGACCAACCCAAAACTCCGTAACTTAAAACAGCAATAATATATTCTTACAGCTCATTCATCTATGCATTGGCTGGGGATCAGCTGATCTAGAATGGGATCAGCTGATCTCAGTTTGGTTCAGTTGTGCATCTGGAGGTGGGCTGGTGTTTGGCCTAGGTTGGGCTTGGCTGGTGAAACTTAGCTGTGGCAGCTCTGCTCCATTTGTCTCTCGTTTTCTTCCTGCGACTAGTAGGCTATTTTGGGCATATCCTTCTCTCTGTGACAACAGCATGACAAGCAAACACTAAGGCTTAAAGCCAATGCTCAAATCACCAAGTCACATGACAAGAAACATTAGAACAGGGAAGGTTGAAGATCTGGGCCTTTAATAGAATTTGCCAAACTGTTTTTATGTCAATAGTACCGCAGTATGAGGTAAACTGCTCAAACATATCATCAATGGTTTTCTTTCCTGTTGTCTATATATATATAAATACAGTTCTGTCTAAAGGAGGTCGGGAATGTGTTATGGGACCTGTGTGCAATAGAGAATAAGGCAAACATCAAAAACAAAGGCAGAACAGGATTCTGCAAGGAGGGAATGGGTAATAATGTGGACAAAGGAATAGGTCATAAAAGAAGGTAAGGCAAGGAGACTAAAGGCCCCAAAAGGGAAGCCACAATGAAAGAAGAGCTGTAGAGACATAAGCTGAGAAAATGAGAATAATAACTGGTCCCACTTCATGTGGGAAGAGGAAATTAGGACAGAGCTACTTGCTCGGCTCAGACTGAATAGACTATTAATAACTGCAGGAAAAATTTTAAAGTAAAAATTTCTGGAGAAACAATGAGCATATTAATAGCAACAGCTACATATTTGGTCTCAATATTTGCATACTCCACCATTAGCAAAGCCACTGAGGCTTCTCAAGGTAACAACCATGACAAGTAAGAAAGAGTAAGGAGAAAACTAAGTTGTACAAATCTTATCAGAAAATATCCATATTACCAGCCCATTCATATCCTGTAAATATATCCATAAGAAAAATTTTAACTATCAACAAATTGAAACAGTGAAGTTTTATAAGAGATACATCACTACTTAGATATCTGCCTCGTTTTTCACAAATATGGATTTTTTTGAAAGAAACCTGCCTGGGGAAAAAAAAAAGACAAATTCAAGCTCTAGATAGAGACAATAGATATTGTGCAAATCTGAAAATATCCACTGCTCCTTTCATCTAGAAAACTGTTAACTTTTCAAAGTACCTGCAACTCAGTGACATGGATATATTACAAACCCAGAAACAGAATAAAAACGGAGCAATTGAAAAGCTGTGCCAATAAATTTATGGGATGCCTCTGAGAAAGAGCAAAATGTTTATGAGCAAACATAATATACAAATGTTTTTTAGGAAAACTCCCTCAGGTTTTAGTATATATGACTTTTTAATGGAAAAATTACAGACAACTACATAAAAAAGAATAATAAGAGCCCATGTCCTCAATGGTGCGATGAAGTCTCAGGACACTTAGGCATGATTATTAATTCCTTATCTGAAATCCCACAGAGGAAGAAGCTACAGGACCAGGTTTGTTAATAACCTACTCACATAGTTTCTACCCCATTGTGATCTGTTACCACTCTCAGGATGAGTTCAGCAGTAGGCAGAATTTTATCCAACACACTGCCTTTAGGAGGGTAAGGATGGGACGTATAAATGATAAATAGGTTTGCTTATGGAGAAGTGTACAGAGTTAAACTCTCTGGAAGTTACCTCCTCCGTTTTTTTTTTAATTTAATTTTTTATACAACAGGTTCTTATTAGTTATCTATTTTATACATATTAGTGTATATATGTCAATCCCAATCTCCCAATTCATCCACAACTACCCCCCTGCCCCCCCACTTTCCCGCCTTAGTGTCCTTATGTTTTTTCTCTACATCTGTATCTCTATTTCTGCCTTGCAAATCGGTTCATCTGTACCATTTTTCTAGATTCCACATAAATGCATTAATATACAATATTCGTTTTTCTCTTTCTGATTTACTTCACTCTGTATGACGGTCCCTAGGTCCATCCACGTTTCTACAAATGACCCAATTTCATTCCTTTTCATGGCTGAGTAATATTCCATTGAATATATGTACCACATCTTTATCTATTTCTCTGTTGAAGAGCATTTACCTTGCTTCCATGACCTAGCTATTGTAAACAGTGCTGCAATGAACACTGTGGAACATAACTCTTTTTGAATTATGGTTTTCTTGGGGTATATGCCCAGTAGTGGGATTGCTAGGTCATTTGGTAATTCTATTTTTAGTTTCTTAAGGAATCTCCATACTGTTTTCCAAAGTGGCTGTATCGATTTACATTCCACCAACAGTGTAGGAGAGTTCCCTTTTCTCCACACCCTCTCCAGCATTTGTTGTTTGTAGATTTTCTGATGATGCCCATTCTAACTGGTTTGAGGTGATACCTCATTGTAGTTTTGATTTGCATTTCTCTAAGAATTAGTGGTGTTGAGCAGCTTTTCATGTGCCTCATGGCCATCTGTATGTCTTCTTTGGAGAAATGTCTATTTAGGACTTCCACCCATTTTTTAATTGAATTGTTTTTTAAAAAATATTGAGCTGCATGAACTGTTTATATATTTTAGAGATTAATCCTTTGCTGTTTTATTTGCAAATATTTTCTCCCATTCTGAGGGTTGTCTTTTCATCTTGTGTATAGTTTCCTTTGCTATACAAAAGGTTTTAAGGTTCATTAAGCCCCATTTGTTTATTTTTGTTTTTATTTCCATTACTCTAGGAGGTGGGTCAAAAAAGATCTTGCTGTGATTTAAGTCAAAGTGAGTTCTTCCTATGTTTTCCTCTAAGAGTTTTATAGTGTCCAGTCTTACATTTAGGTCTCTAAACCATTTTGAGTTTATTTTTGTGTATGGTGTTAGGGACAGTTCTAATTTCATGTTTTTTACATGTAGCTGTCCAGTTTTTCCAGCACTACTTATTGACAAGGCTGTCTTTCCTCTACTGTATATTCTTGCCTCCTTTCTCAAAAATAAGGTGACCATATGTGTGTGGGTTTATCTCTAGGCTTTAAATCCTGTTCCATTGATCTATATTTCTGTTTTTGTGCCAGTACCATACTGTCTTGATTACTGCAGCTTTGTAGTACAGTCTAAAGTTCAGGAGCCTGATTCCTCCAGTTCCATTTTTCTTTCTCAATATTGCTTTGGCTATTCGGGGTCTTTTGTGTTTCCATACAAATTGCAAAATTTTTTGTTCTAGTTCTGTAAAAAATACCACTGGTAATTTGATAGGGCTTGCATTGAGTCTGTATATTTCTTTGGGTAGTATAGTCATTTTCACAATATTGATTCTTCCAATCCAAGAACATGGTATATCTCTCCATCTGTTTGTGTCATCTTTGATCTCTTTCATCAGTGTCTTATACTTTTCTGAGCTCGTCTTCTACCTCCTAAGGGAGGTTAATTCCTAGGTATTTTATTCTTTTTGTTGCAATGGTGAATGGGAGTGTTTCCTTGATTTCTCTTTCTGATCTTTCATTGTTAGTGTAAAGGAATGCAAGAGATTTCTGTGCATTAATTGTGTACCCTGCAACCATACCAGATTTATTGATTAGCTCTAGTAGTTTCTGGTGACATCTTTACCATTCTACGTATAGGATCAGGTCATCTGCAAACAGTGACAGTTTTACTTCTTCTTTTCCAATTTGGATTCCTTTTATTTCTTTTTCTTCTCTGATTGCCATGGCTAGGACTTCCAATACTATGTTGAATAACAGTGGCGAGAGTGGACATCCTTCCCTTGTTCCTGATGATAGAGGAAATGCATTCAGTTTTGCACCACTGAGAATGATGTTTGCTGTGGGTTTGTCATATATGGCCTCTATTATGTTGAGCTAGCTTCCCTCTATGCCCACTTTCTGGAGAGTTTTTAATCATAAATGGGTGTTGAATTTTATCAAAATTTTTCCTGCATCTATTGAGATGATCATGTGGTTTTTATTCTTCAGTTGTTAATATGCTGTATCACATTGATTGATTTGCGTATATTGAAGAATCCTTGTATCCCTGGGATAATCCCACTTGATCATGGTGTATGATCCTTTTAATGTGTCATTGGATTGTTTGCTAGTGCTTTGTTGAGGATTTTTGCATCTATATTCATCACTGATATTGGTCTTCAATTTTCTTTTTTTATAGTATCTTTGTCTGGTTTTGGTATCAGGGTGATGGTGGCCTCATAAAGTGAGCCTGGGAGTGTTCTTCCCTCTGCAATTTTTTGGAAGAGATTGATAAGGATGGGTGTTAGCTCTTCTCTAAATGTTTGATAGAATTCACCTGTGAAGCCATCTGGTCCTGGACTTTTGTTTGTTGGAAGATTTTTAATCACAGTTTCAATTTCATTACTTGTGATTGGTCTGATCATACTTTCTATTTATTCCTGGTTCAGTCTTGGAAAGACAAATTTCTAAGAATTTGAACATTTCTTCCAGGTTGTCCATTTTATTGGCACAGAGTTGCTTGTAGTAATCTTTTATGATACTTTGTATTTCTGCAGTGTCCATTGTAACTTCTCTTTTTTCATTTCTAATTTTACTGATTTGAGTCCTCTCACTCTTTTTCTTGATGAGTATGGCTAATGGTTTATCAATTTGGTTTATGTTTTCAAAGAACCAGCTTTTAGTTTTATTGATCTTTGCTACCGTTTTCTATTTCATTTATTTCTGCTCTGATCTTTATGTTTTCTTTCCTTCTACTGACTTTGGGTTTTGTTTGTTCTTCTTTCTGTAGTTCCTTTAGGTGCAAGGTTAGATTGTTTATTTGAGATTTTTCTTGTTTCTTGAGGTAGGCTTGTATAGCTATAAACTTCCCTCTTAGAACTGCTTTTGCTGCAGCCCATAGGTTTTGGATCATCATGTTTTCATTGTCATTTATCTCAAGGTATTTTTTTATTTCCTCTTTGATTTCTTCAATATCTCTTGGGTATTTAGTAATGTACTGCTTAGCCTCCATGTGTTTGTGTTTTTTATGTTTTTCTTTTCCCTGTAATTGATTTCTAATCTCATAGCACTGTTGTCAGAGAAGATGTTTGATAAGATTTCAATTTTCTTAAATTTACTGAGGCTTGTGACCCAAGATATGAGCTATCCTGGAAAATGCTCTATGTGCACTTGAGAAAAAAGTGTAATCTGCTGTTTTTGGATGGGATGTCCTATAAATATCAACTAAAACTGCCTGGTCTTTTGTGTCATTTAAATCTCGTGTTTCCTTATTAATTTTCTGTCTTCATGATCTGTCCATTGTTGTGAGGTGTTAAAGTCCCCCCACTATTATTGTGTTACTTTTTAGTTCCTCTTGTATAATTGTTAGTATTTGCCTTATTTATTGAGGTCCTCCTATGTTGCTCCATAGATATTTATAATTATTATATCTTCTTCTTGGATTGATCCATTGATCATTATGTAGTGTCCTTCCTTGTCTCTTGTAATATTATTTATTTTAAAATCTATTTCATCAGATATGAGTTTGCTACTCGTTTTCTTTTGATTTCCATTTGCATGGCATAACTTTTTCCATCCCGCCACTTCCATTCAGTATGTGTCCCTAGGTCTGAAGTGGGTCTCTTGTAAACAGCATACATATGGGTATTTTTGTATCCATTCAGTGAGCCTTTGTCTTGGTTGGAGCATAATCCATTCACCTTTAAGGTAATTATCAATATGTATGTTCCTATTACCATTTTCTTAATTGTTTGGGGGTTGTTTTTGTAGGACCTTTTCTTCTCTTGTGTTTCCCACTTAGAGAAGTTCCTTCAGCATTTGTTGTAGAGCTGGTTTGGTGGTGATGAATTCTCTTAGCTTTTGCTTGTCTGTAAAGCTTTTGATTTCTCCATCGAATCTGAATGAGATACTTGCCAGTTAGAGTAATCTAGGTTGTAGGTTCTTCCCTTTCATCACTTTAAATATATCATGACTCTCTTCTGGTTTGTAGAGTTTCTGCTGAGAAATCAGCTGATAAACCTGTGGGAGTTCTCTTGTATGTTATTTGTCCTTTTTCCCTTGCTGCTTTTAATAATTTTTCTTTGTCTTTAATTTTTGTCAAGTTGATTACTATGTGTCTCTGTGTGTTTCTCCTTGGGTTTATCTTGCCTGGACTCTCTGCACTTCCTGGACTTAGGTGGTTATTTCCTTTCCCATGTTAGGGAAGTTTTTGACTATAATCTCTTCATATATTTTCTCGGGTCCTTTCTCTCTTTCTCTTCTCTTCCTGGAACCCCTATAATTTGAATGTTGGTGCGTTTAACTTGTCCCAGAGGTCTCTTAGGCTGTCTTCATTATTTTCCATTCTTTTTTCTTTATTCTCTCACACGACAGTGAATTCCACCATTCTGTCTTCCAGGTCACTTATCCGTTCTTCTGCCTCAGTTATTCTGCTACTGATTCCTTCTAGTGTAGTTTTCATTTCAGTTATTGTATTGTTCATCTGTGTTTGTTCTTTAATTCTTCTAGGTCTTTGTTAAACACTTCTTGCATCTTCTCGATCTTTGCCTCTATTCTTTTTCTGTAGTCCTGGATCATCTTCACTATCGTTATTCTGAATTCTTTTTCTGAAAGGTTTCCTATCTCCGTTTCATTATTTTTCTGGGGTTTTATCTTGTTCCTTCATCTGGTACATAGTCCTCTGCCTTTTCCTTTTGTCTATCTTTCTGTGAATATGGGTTTTGTTCTCCAGGCTGCAGGATTGTAGTTCTTGTGCAAGCTTCCTGATGGGAGGGACTGGTGGTGGGTAGAGCTGGATGTTGCCCTGGTGGGCAGAGCTCTGTAAAACTTTAATCTTTTTGTCTGCTGGGTGGGCCTGAGTTCCCTCCCTGTTGGTTGTTTGGCCTGAGGCAACCCAGCACTGGAAACTACAGGCCCTTTGGTGGGGCTAATTGCAGACTCTGGGAGGGCTCATGCCAAGGTGTACTTCCCAGAACTTCTGCTGCCAGTGTCCTTGTCCCCACGGTGAGCCACAGCCACCACTCCCCTCTGCAGGAGTCCCTTCAACATTAGCAGGTATGTCTGGCTCAGTCTTCTATGGGGTTACTGCTCCTTCCCCTGGGTCCCGATGCACACACTACTTTGTGTGTGCCCTCCAAGAGTGGAGTCTTTGTTTTCCCCAGTCCTGTCAAAGTCCTACAATCAAATCTCACTAGGCTTCAAAGTCTGATTCTCTAGGAATTCCTCCTCCCCTTCCCAGACCCCCAGGTTGGGTAGCCTGATGTGGGGCTCAGAGCCTTCACTCCAGTGGGTGGACTTCTGTGGTATAATTGTTCTCCAGTTTCTGAGTCATCCACCCAGTGGTTATGGGATTTGATTTTATTGTGATTGTACCCCTCCTGCTATCTCATTGCAGCTTCTCCTTTGTCTTTGGATGTGGGATATCTTTTCTGGTGAATTCCAGTGTCTTTCTGTTGATGACTGTTCAGCAGTTAGTTGTGATTCCGATACTCTCGCAAGAGGGAGTGAGTACCCCCTCCTTCTTTACAGAACCCCATTATGTATTTATTTTTGATTCCATTACAAATTCTTGCTATTTGGTTTCAAATAGGGCTTCAAATATGTCTTATAAAATTTTTTAATCTCTAGTGGCAGAACTGACCACATTGCCTTTACTCAACCTTTGCCTCTAACCCTATTTTCCTTTCATGTAATTTTTGGCTACTCCACCTTTTTAACTTACTATCCATGTAAATACTCATGTTGCTGTATTAATAGATAAGGACTACAAAGCTCTGGATGTGCATTTAAAGTGGTCTGAAAGTTACATCTCACAAGACATCTGGCACTTACTTCAAATACACCATGCTCACAATAAAACTCATTTGCTCTACTTTTTAACTTACTTATATCTGTATTGATGACATCACCTACTAGAGCAAGAAAGCCATAAATACTTGAAATAGATATTCTTTTTTCTCTCTTGCCCCCTGAGCCAAAAGATTGTGAGGTCCTTTGATTCTACTTCTAGAATGGTTCTTTTCCTTTTCCTCCTTTCTGGTCTCACAACCACCATGCTGTACAAGCTTTCACGATTTCTTCCTGGATAATGTAAAAGTCTCCCAATAAGCCTCCTTGTTCCTAGCTACTCCACTCCTGATACATCCTGATACCACAACAACCTTTCAAAACTGATCTTATGCCACCTCTCTGAAAACCTTCAGTGGTGTTTTTCATAGCCTGCTCAATTATTTTTAAAACTTTTTCTTACCAAAAGCATTGTTTCTTAAAACTAAAATAAAAAGCCTGAGCTACTCTATTTGAAGTAGAAATTCCTTAATCACTAGTTCCTCTTCCCTCAACCAGGGTAATTTCTGAAGTACTGCTGTGGAATCCATTGGCTCTATAAAATTTAACTTGACCTACAGAATAACAGAGGTTTACTTTGGCAATTTGGTCATATTTTTCCTTTCAAATGTTATTTCTCAGTATTTCATTTCATTGATCCTCCATTGTACGCTGGAACAGACATTATTACCAAAACTTCCCTGTGGTTTACTTCCCTTGTTGCCTTCCCTAGTACCAGTAATACTCCATAGTTACGCCATGGTGCACTGGGGTAACCAAAGATCCTCAGTTAAGTGCTGTAAGATGTTTATTAAAGCACAAAATTTATTTTTTCTGAAATGAGGAAAAGTGCTTTACAGAAAGTCTGTTAGATGGGACATCTGGTGCTATGCAGTGTAGAAAGCTGAGAGTAAGAAGAAATGGCATCACCACAAGACGATATACTTACTAGATCCTGCCAAAACTTTCCATATGAGAACATATTCAGGATAACAGAAATTTCTACCTAGTAGTGCCAAAGTACTGACTTGAAGGGTGATTCATGGGTACAGTATCTGTGGATCAGTGTACACCCTACAACTCTGATGCTAAAATTTGAGCATTTGAGAATATATTAAGAACATGAAAAGTTGGATATAACTGCCTTAAATGGTGCTCCCCATCTGCATTATACTTTCTCTAAGTATATCCATTTTGTCCCCATTCTTTGAAATCCTTCTCAAATGATACCTTGCATCCATGAAGTCTCCCCTGATTACTGTAGCAAAATGTGAACTCTTTCTTCTCTAGAATTTTCTAGATTTTTTAAAATTAATTTTTATTGGAGTAGAGTTGCTTTACAATGTTGTGTTAGTTTCTACTGCACAGCAAAGTGAATCAGGGATATATATATATATATATATATGAATCAGT